>NC_064929.1:63747663-63910163 GCF_023897955.1 Schistocerca gregaria | reverse complement strand
AGATGGGCGGACAACAAATTGATCCTGTAAGGGTTTTGTTTTTTGTGATTGAGGCACAGAACCCTAAAAAGAGACACCAAGCAATGCTCCATATTCAGGCCCAAGCAGGCCAATTTGGAACAACCAACTGACATGTTATTCACCACCAATGGCATCATTTGAATGTGGCATAGAGGGATGCTAGTTCATGAAACCAATGCTCTTGTCAGTTTTCTAGAACTCAGAACTGCAACTTCACACCCAGCTGGCTTTGCAATAGACATCAAGAAGCTGAGTGCACCCCATTTCAGTCCCCAAGGAAAAATCCCCTGGTAGTAATGAGAATCAATCCAGGTTCTCCACATAGGAGCCACACTGATGAGTGAACTACAGAGATGGATGGAGAAAAGAGACTCAACTGTATAAATATCAGGAGCTCAGGTTGCTATACAGTACTAAGCAAAGAAGGGAAAGCAGAATGGTGAAAGCAACATATAGAGTGTCTATTCGGGGTAAATAAACTTGAAGGCAATATTATAGAAAAGGAAGAGGAGGTAGATGAAAATGAGATGGGAGATGTGATACAGTAAGAAGAATTTGACTGACCACTGAAAGAGCTAAATAGAGAAAAAGGCCCCTGGAGTAGATGACATTCTCTCATAATTGTTGAAATCCTTGGGAAAGATGGTCATGACAGAATTGTTCCACAAGGTTTGCAAGATGTATGAGATGGAGAAATACCTTTAGACAGTGGCGGCTGTTGTGTAAGAGCACCAGAGCTATTGAACACCCTAACTTTTGACATCTTACAGAGTTATTGATTAAATTCTTTGAAAGCTGTTAAACATAATGCAGATGCTGTAAACTGAAATACACAGCACTAAGTCTACTGCTCTGTGCTCCTCTAGACATGGTGAAACTTGGTATCAGGGTCGCGTACACACTTTCACTTGTGCATGTTTTAAGGATCTTCTGCACTTGCACAACTGGTGTGATGTAATTGACTTGTGGGTAAAATACATATAGACTGGATAACCAATGTGTACAGTTCACAGCATGCGCAAGTAGCCCTTACCACTCAACTACAAGTTTACATCAATGCCACCAGATGATGGCACACAGCTTGATATAAATCCCACTAGACTGTAGCGCATTCCTCATATATGCCAATTCCCTTGCTATGTAGTAAAATTAGATTGGACAACAGCATTTGTTATAGCTACATTTGATAGAAAAACCTGTTTTGTATTTTATCAAACAGTAATCTACACTCATGCTCATAAATTAAGGATAATTGCAGAATCTGGTGCCACACAAAACTGGCACTAATAGCATAGGCACATAGGGAACACACACGACACACATCTGTAAGTCCACGGTATTGGTGATAAGTTGAGAAAACCGCCCCGAAACATGTGCTACAAAGCACCACTGTTTCTTGCGCATATACCCCGACATCAGTATGGGATATGGTCACAATGCACATGTACATAGGCCACACAATTGGTTGGCATACTCTGGATCAGGTGGTCGAGCAGCTGCTGGGATATAGCCTCCCATTCTTGCACTAGTGCCTGTCAGAGCTCCTGAAGCATTGTAGGGGTTTGAAGACATGCAGCAATACATCGACCGAGAGCATCCCAGATGTGCTTGATGGGGTTAGGTCTGGAGAACAGGCAGGCCACTCTATTTGTCTGATATCTTCTGTTTCAAGATACTCCTCCACGATGGTAGCTCGGTGGGGCCATGCGTTGTCATCCATCAGGAGGAAGGTGGGACCCACTGCACCCCTGAGAAGGCGGACATACTGGTGCAAAATTACATCTCGGTACACCTTACCTGCTACAGTTCCTCTGTCAAAGACATGTAGGGGTGTACATGCACCAATCATAATCCCACCCCACACCATCAAACCACAACCTCTACACAGGTCCCTTTTAAGGACATTAAGGAGTTGGTATCTGGTTCCAGGTTCACACCATATGAAAACCAGGCGAGAATCACCGTTCAGACTATACCTGGACTCATCCGTGAACATAACCTGGGACCACTGTTAGAATGTCGATGTACTGTGTTCTTGACACAAGGCTTTACGGGCTCTCCTGTGATCAGGGGTCAGTGAAATGCACCTTTCAGGTCTCCATGCAAATAACACATGTCTATTCAGTTATCTGTAGACTGTGTGTCTGGAGACAACTGTTCCAGTGGCTGCGGTAAGGTCTCGAACAAGGCTACGTGCAATACTCCATGGCCATCTGCAGGCACTGATGGTGAGATAAGGTCTTCTTGTGGTGTTGTACACTGTGAACGTTCCGTACTGTAGCGCCTGGACACGTTTCCTGTCTGCTGGAATCATTGCCGTAATCTTAAGATCACACTTTGTGGCACACGGAGGGCCCGTGCAATGACCTGCTGTGTTTGACCAGTCTCCAGTCGCCCTAGTGTTCTACCCCTCGTAACATCATCAATAGGTGTTATTTGAGCCATTTTAAACACAGTCACCACCAGTACGTCTGAAAACTTCTGCACACTTACTCGCTGCACCGTACTCTGACATGCACCAGCAAACCTCTGCGTATGTGGACTGCTGCCAGCGCCACCATGCGACGACCGCAGGTCAGATGCACCGCTGGTCATACCCCGAGGCAATTTAAACCCACAAACCACCTACCAGAGTGTTGTTTCAGCATGTATCAGCATTATCCTTAATTTATGAGCATGAGTGTGTTTAAAGTGCTGAGAACCATAAATCATATCATCGTCGTTTGTGAGACTGTAGTATTTATTCATGCTTCTGATGTCTGTTGATCATATGGTGAGTCAAGTTTACTGTGCTGTAGGCCTACATTGTATATACATAGGTTGCAACATAAATAGTAGCAACACTGCTGTGGAGACACTATGCAGTGGAATCTACTATTATTGCTGATAGCACACCCTGTTGACATACCTACCATATCTCTGAGCAAATGGACTCGCCTGTCCCACGTCACAATCGAGGGAAACAGTCACTTGTGAGCGAACGGTCTAATGTAACGGTCACTATGTTTTGAAACAGGAACAATGGAGTTGCATTAAGATTGAATGTGCTAGAGGTCGTACAGCACGGAATTGGCATTGCCGTACAGAACAGTGGCACGTTGGGTAAAAGCCTTCTACAAAGGTTGGCAAACTGTGGCAGACATGCATTGGGCAGGTTGTCTTCGCATCTCTGAAGAAGAAGTGAATGCTGTTGTGCGTTAGTGGACAGTGACCAACACCATACGATTTGTGAGCTCGCCCACGAAACTGGCTTAGTGTATACAACAGTGCTTCGCATCCTGAAGGAATGCCTGGGCATGAGAAAACTTGCATCATGATGGGTTCTGCATGTCTTGACGGAAATGCAGAAATGGATGCGTTATGACCCTGCTCAGACGCACTTGGAGCACTATGAGTGCGAAGGAGAGAGGCTTTCTTAAGCCGCATCGTAATATTGGATGAGACATGGGCCACATCGTACAAGCCAAAACTGAAACGCCAATCCAACGAATGGCATCATTATGGATCGCCACAAAAATCAAAAGTGTGTTAGAATCCCAGTATGGTGAAAGTTATGGTGATTCCTGTGTACGAGTATGACGGTGTTAACCTAACGTGTTACGTTTCTCCATGGCAGACCATCAGTGCACAGTATTACTGTTCATTTTTGGAGCATCGTCTGCGACCAGATTTGCTAAAGAAGCGGTGACACTTTCTGCACTTTTGTATCCCGCCTGGATAGGCGGCACGTGGGTCTGCTCTTGTAAACTGAAGGGTAAGCCGAAAGTAGGAAGTAAGTAGGAGCAGGAAAGGTGTAATGCTTCGGTTGTTGTTGTTGTTGTTGTTGTTGTTGTTGTTGTTCTGGTCTTCAGTCCTGAGACTGGTTTGATGCAGCTCTCCATTCTACTCTATCCTGTGCAAGCTTCTTCATCTCCCAGTACCTGCTGCAGCCTACATCCTCTGTATCTGCTTAGTGTATTCGTCTCTTGGTCTACCTCTACGATTTTTACCCTCCACACTGCCCTCCAGTATCAAATTGGTGATCCCTTGATGCCTCAGAACATGTCCTACCAACTGATCCCTTCTTCTAGTCAAGTTGTGCCACAAACTCCTGGTCTCCCCAATTCTATTCAATACCTCCACATTAGTTATGTGATCCACCCATCTAATCTTCAGCATCCTTCTGTAGCACCACATTTCGAAAGCTTCTATTCTCTTCTTGTCCAAACTATTTATCGTCCATGTTTCACTTCCATACATGGCTACACTCCATACAAATACTTTCAGAAACGACTTCCTGACACCTAAATCTATACTCGATGTTAACAAATTTCTCTTCTTCAGAAACGCTTTCCTTGCCTTTGCCAGTCTACATTTTATATCCTCTCTACTTCGACCATCATTAGTTATTTTGCTCCCCAAATAGCAAAACTCCTTTATTACTTCAAGTGTCTCGTTTCCTAATCTAATTCCCTCAGCATCACACGACTTAATTCGACTACATTCCATTATTCTCGTTTTGCTTTTGTTGATGTTCATCTTATATCCTCCTTTCAAGACACTGTCCATTCCGTCCAACTGCTCTTCCAAGTCCTTTGCTGTCTCTGACAGAATTACAATGTCATCGTCAAACCTCAAAGTTTTTATTTCTTCTCCATGGATTTTAATACCTACTCCAAACTTTTCTTTTGTTTCCTTTACTGCTTGCTCTCTGCTTTGGTACTGCGTTTAAATTTAAATAACCTTTACTATAGGAAGAATTAGGATTACATTAGGCTTATGTAACTTTAGCTGAGATGAGCACGTAAGTGCGAAGCTTTATATCCAGTTACAAAGGCAAAATCTGCAGTGGCTCGCCCACTATGAAATAGAAACTCTGTAGCTTTGTTGTCTACTCGGAATTAAATGGGCTGAATCTGGAGTGGTGCTCGTAGAGCTGCACAGTGCGACTAGAGGGCGCTGTCGTCAGTGTTGGTGGCGTAGTGCCAACCTAAGAGAGTGCACCTATGTTGTGGCATCGTAGCTATAGATGCCACATCCCTCCCCCCTGAAATGATGCTCCGTCATTGAGCAGAGATTCTGACAGCAGGTGGAGCAACCCAGGGCGGCGCAACTGAAGGGGTGGATAGCGGATCTGCCGGGGCGTGCTGTCCGTCCTCAGCCCTGAATTTCTCGTGAGGGGACGAGGAAAATGCCCCGTGGAAAACCTGCCCAGGCTGGAGCTGGAACAGGGCTGAGGTCAGATGGCGAGTGCCATTAGCAGCACAGAATGCTTCAAACTCTGAGGACACAAATTGGGCGCCATTGTTGGAGACTATAACTTCAGGAAGGCCCCAAATGCAAAAAAAAAAAAAAAAAAAAAAAAAAAAAAAAAAAAAAAAAAAAAAAAAAATAGATGTCAAAGCCCGAATAATACTGGCAGATGTAGTAGAAGACATAGGCACAACAAAAGAAAGTAGCTGAATGCATCAATAACTATCAACCAGCCAATGGCCCAGAAAGGACCTGTAAAATCAATATGAATCTGCTGCCAAGGCGCAGTAGGAGTCGGCTACGCAAATAAGTGCTGGTGTGGAGCAGATTGATGCTCGGTGCAAGAGTGACAGTTAGCAAGCAAATTCTCAATTTGTTTATCAAGGCTGACCCAAGTGCAGTGGCAATGCACTAATTGCTTTGTCCGCACTATACCCCATTGACCAACGTGCAGCAATCGGAGGATTTCCGACTGCAACAGATGAGGTGCAACCAGACGAGACTGATCATTGTCAGTTAGTAATAAGATAACACCATGGTGTACAGAGAAGTTGTAACATTGCTCAAAGTAACGCCGTACAAGGGGATCACTAATCTGGGTAGCAGATGGAGGCCATTGGGTGCGAATATACTGCAAAATAATTCGCAAAGAAGCATCGGCGGCTGTTGCGGAAGCAATGCGATGAAAAACCACTGGAAAACCATCAGCTAATTCCTTATCTTGGAATCAATAAACATGCAGGACAGTTCAGAAGAATCAAACACTTCATCAGGACCAATAGGTAGACGGGACAAAGCATCAGCATTGCCGTGCTGGGCCGTAGACTGAAACAAGATTTTTTAATTGTAGTTAGACAAAAACAAAGACGAACGTTGCAACTTTTGTGCAGTACGGGCCGGAACTGGCTTTGACAGGTGAGACAATGACATCAAAGGCATATGGTCGGTCACCAAATAGAACTTGTGACTGTAAAAAAAACTATGAAGATTTGTCATTCCATATACTATAGCTAAAGCTTCTTTCTCAATTTGAGAATAGTTTTGTTGGGCAGAATTGAGCATCTTAGATGCAAAAGTGATCGGGTAATCAACAGAATTAATGCGATGTGAGAGAACCGCGCCAATGCCGTGAGAAGATGCATCGACAGCCAAAACAACTGATTTGGAGGGATCAAAAGGAATAAAACAGTGATCACTCAACAAAGCAGATTTGAGCTTGTGGAAAGCAGCATCACATTTCGAAGACCAAACAAAAGGAATGCTCTTATGCCAAAAGCGATGCAAAGGCGTTGCAATCTGCGCTGCATTTGGTATAAACCGAATATAATATGTATTTTTGCCCAACACAGACTGAAGTCTTTGACGTTCCTGGGTGCTGGCAAGTTTTTAATCGCACTGAGATGTGACAGCGAGGGGTGGGTGCCCTGTCCATTAATCATATGTCCTAAATACTGAATTTCAGTTTGAAAAAAATTTGCACTTGTCTCTGTTACACTTTAGTCCTGCACGCAAAAGTACAGTAAATAAGGCACGCAAATTCTGAAAATGTTCACCAGGGGTGTGACCTGATACAACTATATCGTCCAGATAATTGGAACGACCAGGGACAGTGGCACACAACTGCTGTATATAAGACTGAAAAAGAGCAGGAGCCGAAGCACAATTGAACAGAAGGTGGCAAAACTTGAACAATACAAGTTGGGCGTTGATCACAAAATAGCGGTGCGACTGTTCGTCGAGCGGAATCTGAAAGTATGCACCCCGCATGTCAACACACACTCTGATTTCTCTGCTTGCAATGGTGTTTCTCTTATGGCATGTGGATTTTTTGATGACAATATCCGTCAATTTTGGGAATTAAAGTAGCCTCATCAGTGAAAAAGGTTAAATCTAAAACGCGAACTCCACATCAGTTAACAAATCCCTGAAACCATTCACAGTATGCTGTTTGTTTCACATGGTCCATATACTGTAATTAATACACAGCAATAATTGGGCCCAAACTCTTTGTCTTTAAATATGTCTGCTTGTGTCTGTATATGTGTGGATGGATATGTGTGTGTGTGCGCGAGTGTATACCTGTCCTTTTTTCCCTCTAAGGTAAGTCTTTCCACTCCTGGGATTGAAATGACTCCTTACTCTCTCCCTTAAAACCCACATCCTTTTGTCTTTCCCTCTCCTTTCCTCTTTCCTGAAGAAGCAACCGTTGGTTGCGAAAGCTAGAAATTTTGTGTGTGTGTTTGTGTGTTATTTTATTGTGCCTGTCTACCGGCGCTTTCGCGCTTGGTAAGTCTTAGATTCTTTGTTTTTAATATATTTTTCCCATGTGGAAGTTTCTTTCTATTATATATATCCAAACGTTCAGCCAATGGGCGTTCAGATCACTGTTTCTAGGCGGATCTGACGTCACATTTGCGGACATTGTGACTGAAGTTTGTCTCGTAACACTGTCTCAGACTGTAAGATCCAACTCGCGAATAATCAGATCCTGTCCCTACTAAGGTTGCACAACATTGCCTCCTACTATTTTGTCACTCCTTGCTGACGCTTAAGTGTCAAATGTACATGTAGCCCTGCTGCTACTGAGCATTCCCGATTGCATAATACTTGGCTTAAACACGTGAAGGCAATGCATATATGCATTACGGGACACTTGCAGGCGGGAGATATGAAGCATCCACTGTGGATTGACTTTGTGGACACATGGTATTTTATTCTTGAAAAGGTTTCTTTCTGTTATTTACAATTCTTTGATGTTTTTCCTTCCTAGTTATTTTGTTTTTTCTGTAATGCAGCTATTGTTGGTTCTTTTTCCAGAAATACAGAAATATTTGTTTTATTGGCCTGGTCTCATTCAGGTAGATGTGTCCAAAAAAAGATGAATCTTCACCTTGCCATTACTTCTGATATTTTCTCTATATTTTTTAGATATCCTCATTACTTCCCATTTTCCAGCCATGTGTAGTTTGTATTCCATTCATTATTTTTCTAATAATCTCCCTTTCAGGTACGTCTATTATGTCCAGCTTATAGTTCACTGTTTAGCATTCACTTGCGTGTAAACATTCATGTCTCACCACTGTGGTAAATGTTTTATTTTTTTTATTTTGTCTCTTATATGTGCATTTCTTGCTGCAGATATTTTTTGCCATCCCATATGCTCCTTCCATTTTTTTAACTTTTACATCTATTGCAAATTTTTCTAGTCCATTCTGCTGCATATTTTCACTAAGATATTTAAATTTACTAAGATGCTCTATTTTACTTATTTATGTTCCTATGTATTCTGGTGGTTTATTTTTTATATTTTTGTGAACTGTGTTCTTTCAGCTGAAATTTTGTGGCCAGTACTATCCTCACTGTCAAACCTGTAGTTAAATGCTGCCTTTTTTCCCTGGTACATTCTCTTAAGTATAGTCAGCAGCTCGTGGTCTCGCAGTCGCATTCTCGCTTCCCGAGCACGGGGACCCGGGTTCGATTCCCGGTGGGGTCAGGAATTTTCACCTACCTCAAGATGACTGGGTACTGGGTGTTTGTGCTGTCATCATCATTCCTCAAAGTGGCAAGATTGGACTGAGCGAAGGTTAGGAATTTGTACGGGCGCTGATAACCACGCAGTTGAGCGCCCCGCAGACCAATCATCATCATCATCATCATCATCTTAAGTATAAAAGTATAATGCACTAACATTTTGTGGGTGTCTGTGTGTGTGTGTGTGAGTATTTGAATTGAGATTACACACACACACACACACACACACACACACACACACACACACACACACACACACACACAGAGAGAGAGAGAGAGAGAGAGAGAGAGAGAGAGAGAGAATGAATATGCTGCTTAGCTAGTAAAGTAGACATAATTCTTCCTGAAAATAATAAGCTTGTTACTAATCTTATGTTTTTTCAACACAGGTCATTATGTTTGTGATGTGTACCACAGGACAACAGGCAAATGGTATTCATATAATGATAAAATGGTTAAAGAAATATATGAAGCGACATTATTTAGTGCAAAGAGACAGAAGACAGGATATATTTATGTGTATCAAAATAAAAATTGTTGATTGATGAAATGATAAGCAACTGGATATTTAAGAAGAATGAACTGTGTTTATACCGATCAGCAAAGGGAATCTCTTCATTGCGAGTTTTTATCGTTTTTGTTACCATTGCTACAGTTCTGTTTTATCACTGTTTTCTGATCAGTTACCATTATAAGTTATTTTTGAAATGTTAGGTACTTAGACATTGTTCCCTTCAGTACTTAATTTATTTTAAGTTTATTTTCTCTGTTATATTTGTTGAATGTGGATGCTCAAGATATGTGCAACCATTACACATATTCATCTCTTTTATTTCTTTTTTTCTTTTTTAAAAATAATTTATTGTGTGAGTATCAAATTTTGTGTCTGCTTTTGTAAATTTTTATATGACTATTATGTAGATATAGATGTAGATGTGATGTGTCAGAAACTACGCTTTTTGTAAATTTTTATGTGATTATTGTGTGTGACTTATGTCCTGTGTCAGAACCTGTGAGTTACGTAAATTTTTATGTGATTGTTGTGTGCTGTATCAGAACCTATATACAGTTTTTTCCATAATGGAATTTACTTTTAGAACTTACTGTTCTGACATTTAAAATACTTTTGTGTTTATTATTACTTGTAATAAATTGTACAAAGAAATGATCTGTGAATATACATATACTATTTTTCTAGTGCTGGTATTGTATTTATATTCAGAGAAAAAATTATGAGGAAGTGCAGTGAACTGAATAAAATGTCATGTCTCTAAGTGTATTACTTCTCACTTGTTTGCTATTAAGTGTAGATACTACATCCTGTAGTTTGTGTACCCCTTTGCTCATGCTGTTTGGAATGAGCCTAAGCGTAGCCATCGTGGCCAGATTCCATTTCAATAATACATTATTAGCTGTATTTGCATCATGATGAGAGAAAACTATAGTACTAGCCATTAAAAATGCTACACCAAGAAGAAATGCAGATGATAAATGGTTATTTATTGGACAAATATACTATACTAGAGCTGACATGTGATTACATTTTCACGCAACTTGGGTGCATAGATCCTGAGAAATCGGTACCCAGAACAAACACCTCTGGCCGTAATAACGGCCTTGATAAGCCTGGGCATTGAGTCAAACAGAGCTTGGATGGCGTGTACAGGTACAGCTGCCCCGGTGTATTGTGATGAGCCAGTTGCTCAACCACCATTGACCACACATTTTCAGTTGGTGAGAGATCTGGAGAATGTGCTGGCCAGGGGAGCAGTCGAACATTTTCTGTTTCAAGGAAGGCCCGTACAGGACCTGCAACATGCGGTCGTGCATTATTCTACTGAAATTTAGAGTTTACCAAGGATCGAATGAAGGGTAGAGCCACGGTTCGTAACACATCTGAAATGTAACGTCCACTGTTCAAAGTGCCGTCAATGCGAACAAGATGTGACCAACACATGTAACCAATGGCACCCCATACCATCACGCCGGGTGATGTGCCAGTAGGGCGATGACGAATACACACTTCCAATGTGCGCTCACCGCGATGTCGCCAAACATGGATGTGACCATCATGATGCTGTAAACAGAACCTGGATTCATCCGAAAAAATGACGTTTTGCCATTCGCGCGCCCAGGTTCGTTGTCGAGTACACCATCACAGGCGCTCCTGTCTGTGATGATGCAGCGTCGAGGATAACCGCAGCTGTGGTCTTTGAGCTGATAGTCCATGCTGCTGCAAACATCGCCTAACTGTTCATGCAGATGATTGTTGTCTTGCAAATGTCCCCATCTGTTGACTCAGGGATAGAGACATGGCTGCACGATCCATTACGGCCGTGCAGATAAGATGCCTGTTATCTCGACTGCTAGTGATACGAGACTGTTGGGATCAAGCTCGATATTCCGTATTACCCTCCTGAACCCACCGATTCCATATTCTGATAAGTCATTGGATCTCGACCAACGTGAGCAGCAATGTCGCGATACGATAAACCGCAATCGCGATACGCTACAATCTGACCTTTATCAAAGTCGGAGACGTGATGGTCTGTTTGTGTATGAGAAATCGGTTGGAAACTTTCCTCATGTCAGCACGTTGTAGGTGTCGCCACCAGTGCCAACCTTGTGTGAATGCTCTGAAAAGTTAATCATTTGCACATCACAGCATCTTCTTCCTGTCGGTTAAATTTCGCATCTGTAGCACGTCATCTTTGTGGTGTAGCAATTTTAATGGTCAGTTTTTCTGACAGAAAAAAAAAAAAATTCTATCACCAAGAAGTAGTTGTGGGGCATAAATGAAAGTTGCTACACATGTTTCTACATCAGAAAGATGATGATTATTCAAATTCCATGTGAGTCACATAAGAGTGGCACTAGTATGAGGATGCAACTCAGGTTTGCTTTAACTACGTGCCATAACAATCATGAGAGTTAGTTACCTTTGAGATCGCGTGTGGTGAGTTGATGTTAGTCAAAAATGCGTTTATCGTGACAAAGATGTCTAAACACCATCTCTCTGGTGAGTCTAAATGAGGTTATGTAATAGGGCTTCGAGAAGCTGGACATTCCTTCTGTGATATTGCAGAAAGACTTGGCAGAATGTAGCCACTGTACACGATTGCTGGCAGCGGTGGTCATGGGAATCTATGGCCGCATGAAGCCGAGCTCCGAACGGCCACGTGGCACTACTGGGAGGTATGACCATCCTGTTCGGTGTATGACTCTGGTCTCTAGGGGAATGGAAGGTTCCAAATGATTGGAGAAGAGCACAGGTAGATCCAGTTTTCAAGAAGGGTTGTCAAGCAGATGCGCAAGACTATCGGCCTATATCTCTGACATCGATCTGTTGTAGAATTTTTTGCTTGCTTATCATGTCATTCCTGGAAACCCAGAATCTACTCTGTAGGAATTAGCATGGATTCCGGAAACATCGATCGTGTGAGACCCAACTCGCTTTATTTGTTCATGAGACCCAGAAAATGTTAGAAACAGGCTCCCAGGTAGATGCCATTTTCCTTGACTTCCGGAAGGCGTTCGATACAGTTCCGCACTGTCGCCTGATAAACAAAGTATTAGCCTACGGAACATCAGACCAGCTGTGTGGCTGGATTGAAGAGTTCATAGCAAACAGAGCACAGCATGTTGTTCTCAATGGAGAGACGTCTACAGACGTTAAAGTAACCTCTGGCGTGCCACAGGGGAGTGCTATGGGACCATTGCTTTTCACAATATATATAAATGACCTAGTAGATAGTGTCAGAAGTTCCATGCGGCTTTTCACAGATGATGCTGTAGTATACAGAGAAGTTACAGCATTAGAAAATTGTAGCGAAATGCGGGAAGATCTGCAGCGGATAGGCACTTGGTGCAGGGAGTGGCAACTGACCCTTAACATAGACAAATGCAATGTACTGCGAATGCATAGAAAGAAGGATCCTTTATTTTATGATTATATCGTAGCAGAACAAACACTGGTAGCAGTTACTTCTGTAAAATATCCAGGAGTATGCATATGGAACGATTTGAAATGGAATGATCATATGAAATTAATTGTTGGTAAGGGGGGTGCCAGGTTGAGATTCATTGGGATAGTCCTTAGAAAATTTAGTCCGTCAACAAAGGAGGTGGCTTACAAAACACTCATTCGACCTGTACTTGAGTATTGCTCATCAGTGTGGGATCCGTACCAGGTCGGGTTGACAGAGGAGATAGAGAAGATCCAAAGAAGAGCAGTACGTTTCGTCACATGGTTATTTTGTAAATGTGATAGCATTACGGAGATGTTTAGGAAACTCGAGTGACAGACTCTGCAAGAGAGGCACTCTACAATGCAGTGTAGCTTGTTGTCCAGGTTTCGAGATGGTGCGTTTCTGGATGGGGTATTGAATATATTGCTTCCCCTACTTATACCTCCAGAGGATCACGAATGTAAAATTAGAGAGATTCGAGTGTGCATTGACGCTTTCGGGCAGTCGTTCTTCCCGCGAACCATACGTGACTGGAATAGGAAAGGGAGGTAATGACAGTGGCACGTAAAGTGCCCTCCGCCACACACCATTGGGTGGCTTGCGGAGTATAAATGTGAATGTAGATCTGCAGCAGCAATTTGATTACTCCCAGGACAGCTCCGAACGAAATGCTCTGTAGCGCACATTCCATTGACCCCAAACCACCGCCGTTTGTGACATCAGTGGTGTCAAATCTGAGCTCATAGGAAGGTAAGATGGAGGCCTGTTGTGTTTTCTCTGAAAGGTGGTTCTGCCTCGGTACCAGTGGTGGCTGTGTGTTGGTTAGGGGGAGGTCAGTTGAGGTCGTGCACCCAACTTCTCTGTGTGCTAGTCACTCTGAATGTACTCCTGAAGTTATGGTATGGGGTGCGATTTCATATGACAGCAGGAAAACTCTCTTGGTTATCCCACGCACACTGACTGCAAATTTGTATGTCAGTCTGGTAATTCAACCTGTGCTGCCATTTGTGAACAGTATTCCAAGGGGTGTTTTCCAACAGGGTAACACTTGCCCGCGTATCAGTGCTGTAACCCAATATCTTCTACAGCATGTCGACGTGTTGCCTTGACCTGCTTGATCACCAAATGGGACATCATTCGGACAACAATACCAGCGTCTTCCACAGCCAGCATTAACTGTGCTGGTATTGATTGACCAAGTGTTGTAGGCATGGAACTCCATCCCACAAACTTGACATCCAGCACCTGTACAACAGAACACGTAACACATCTGTGTGCTTGCATTCAACATTCTGGCAGTTACACCAGTTATTAATGTCGCAGAATTACACATTTGCAGTGGTTTATTCCGTGCTTACATTAAGCTGTGATCTTGCAATGCTAATCACTTAAATCTGTCACCTAGACAAATGTATTTCTGAAATTTCATTATTCTACATTAATTATTTTTTGGTGTTGTGATTCTTTTGTGTCACTGTATCTTGGCTACTATTAGCAACCTGGTGAAGGCTGCTTGCAATAGTTGTCAAAATATTGCTAACTGTATCACATCGTGACACAGCCACACATCCAGCAGAATTTTATTGAGGAGGGGAAGGGAAGACAGTGTGTTAATTGAACGTTTCACCATAGAAACTAAATGAAATAAAGCAGACAATAAATTACACACATTGCCCCCAGAAGCATGTAACATCCCTGTGGCTCTTGATTAAAGCTAACTTACAATAAATGGATTGATAGACAACTACAGCAAAACATGGGCAAAGTTTCTGTCATGAAACTCTTGTATAATTTAAAATTACCATCACAAGGTAATTAAGTCATAGATGGAATCACACATTTTAAACTGTTAGAAACAGAAGATGGACCAAAAGCTCTGTGGGAAGTATTACATTCCGTTCCTGTCCAGGAACTAAAGCTTTACCACAAACAATCCTGTCGGAGGAACATCAGCAACTGAGCATTATACCAAAGGTTGAAAATGCCACTACATTTGGAAGCTTCATTTATTTAGGACACGACCGGCTTCAGGCTCTTATATGCCCATCTTCAGATGTTAATAGTTTGTGCTGTGACTCAGAGCGCTGAAGTAGACGAGTACTTATCTGTGCTCTGCACTTGTTGATAATACACTGCATCCTGTTCTAGTCCACCGCAGCGCTCGGAGTCAAAGCGTGAACTAATACAGTAACTCCTGAAAATGGATGTATAAGTGCCCAAAACTAGTTGTGTTCTAAATAGAAGAAGCTTACAACTGTAACGGTATTTTCAACCTCTGATAAAGCATGATTATATGAATAGTCATTATTGCCCTGGACAATGAAATACTAATCGTGTTTACTGTGCATGTCTGCACTCTGTAGTATGCTTTTATTTGTTAGGGTAACTCAAGGCAATAAGAATACAAGATACTACATGAAATATCCGATAATTTCATTGTGCCAGTCAAACCAGTAACCGTACAATATTTTAGCACTAGATGTCTCAAGATAAACGTCTTAGCTACTGTGGCGCACAATTGCGTCATCTTTAGTGCGTGCAGTTACGAGTTATGGTAGCGCATGTCAGGTCGTTTTCAAGGCTTCTGGGAATTGTGAAACGGATAAAGTGAAGGAGCAACGGCTTTGCATAAAATTCTGTTTTAAGTTGAAGCAAACTGCTGGTGAAGCCCACTGCAAGCTGAAGAGGAATTTGGTGAGAGAGTGCTTTGTCAAGCAGGAACACTAGAGAGGTTCAGACACTTCGAGGAAGATCGATAATCTGTGGAACATTCTGGTTGGCTGTCAACATGCACAACACCGGAAATGATCATGAAAGTGCATCATGTGATTCAAGAAGACCAAACGCAGACAATTCACAACATTTGTAACTGACTTGGACTGTCATACAGTACATGTCAATGAGTTCTAGTTTATGAACTGAGCACGGGATGAAATGCAGCAAAGTTTGTCTGTCACCTTTTCAGAATCAACCAACAAGAAACCTCAGGATTCCGATGTGCTGCACTGAGCTGTAATAAAGAGTTTGAGTGTTCAAAATTGTTATACAGAATCATAATAGGTAATGAATCTTGTGTCTACAGCTATGGCCCTGAAACGAAGCAGCAACCATTGCAATGGAAATGCCATGAAAAAAGCTCAACAAGTTCGCTGCAACATGAAGTCAGTGCTGATCTTTTTTTTCTTCTTCTTCTTCTTCTTCTTCTTCCTTCTGACATTCAGAGAACATTGCATGAGGAGATTGTTACACCTGGCCATACTGTAAATGGGCACTTTTACTGTGAAGTTCTCAGGCGACTAAGGAAAAACATTCAACACAAACAGCCAGAGTTGTGGAAAAAGAAAGACTGCTTAGTGCGCTGTCACAATGCACCCGTACACACCTCGCTTGTGAAGGAACTCCTGGCTGAAAACAACTTGGCAAAAATATATTTCAGTTTTGACAGCACTTGGTCATTACAGTCAAGATCAGGTATAAGATAAATTTATTAAAAGTGCATGACTATGTTTTATTCTGGCAGTGTTTTAATGCTGTAAATATTAGCGGCTCCAGTTTACTGTGATATATTGACATATATTGACAATCTCCTGACAAATGATGAGAATAATAAACCTTATATTCAAATGTTTTATGTTATACTTTCTGACATCGTAGCGGTACGAAAATATTTGTTCACTCCAGTAACTACACTCTCTGGAAATATCACCGGAGTCTACGACCTTTACTGGAGTCCGGAACACAGATACTCAGTTCCCAACTTCTAGTATACCGGCAGTGGTAGCCCGTTAACTGCCAGAGAACAAAAACTGTGAGCGAATAACGATAACTGCCAGATAAAAATACCGACATCTGACAGTTGTTTCCATAGTCGCTCGAATACCTTATGGTAAAGCCGAGTTCACACAGGCAACAAAAGTATCGCCACTGCGAATGGCGAACTGCAGTTGCTTTGTAGTTGCATGTGTGAACTCCTAGTTTTCGGTGGCGCCATTTAAGAAGCGCAACTTTTGTCACGCCACACAAAGTTGAACTTGGTTCTACTTTGTTGCGCCATTTTGCCTTCTCCACAATCGAATAACGTCATTCGATTGCTACCTCGTGGCTGGATTCAAACCTTTCTAGAGCGTATTCGTTCGCTGATAGTGCTTCTGTTTGTGCGTTTGCTATTAATATGTCGAAAAACTGGCCAACAGCGTCAATTATGAGATTCTTGGAGGTGTATTAAGAACGAGAATGCCTTTGGAACCACAAAAGCGAATCATACAAAGACAGAAATTTGAGAGATGCTGCGTTAATTGAAATAGTAAACAGTATGTGTGAATATGTACCCGGAATTGATGTAGCTACAACAAAGTTAAAAATTCGAAGCATTCGAAATGCTTACATCAATGAACATAAAAAGTACTGAAATCACTTAAGAGTGGTGCGTCTACAGACGGTATTTATAAACCCAGCCTTGCTTCGTTTGAAGCTGCAGACAGGTTCTTAAAACATGTAGCCGAGACAAGAGAGACGAGAAACACTTTTGTAAGTAATATTTTACATTTATTATGTTTCCAAAACATCTTAATTAGTAATATGTACAGCCGTTTAATCAGCTGAGACTGGTGACGTCATTTTGCAAACTACGCAATTACGAAGAATTTGTGGCGTCCTCTGTGAACGGTAGCTCACAGCGCCACTCCAGAATGACTTGACTTGTGGCGATACTTTCGTTGCGTGTGTGAACTCGGCTTAACTCTATTTGTACTACCCGCCCAAACTAAATGGACAAATAAGTCGGTGGCTTTAACGAACGACCTTACATGTCAAAGCCTGTGCTGGAGCTCCATCAGCTACCGCGCTGAAGTTAACTTTATTTAATGGTTTGTGCTGAAAGTAGCGAAGGCATACGAAATAGTACAGGGGGGCTCGCAGTTATTTCCACGATCTATAGAACCAGCACCAGAACGTCCTCGAAATGGTCTATTCCTATCCTTCATACCCACATCCCCGATGAATTGATGCGAAAGTGTAGTATGATCCTCGATTAACAGATGGCGCAAGGCACTGTTGGCAGTTATTTAAATAACTGTCTTTATCAGATGAGCGGTTATCACAGTAACCGTTACTTCTCAGTAACCGGTTATTTCTTTATTTCTATCAGTTACGTTGTTTTTTTTTTTTTTGCCACCTCTTATCTCTACCATGGAGGTAAGAAAAGTGCAACGGGTGTATATTTATTTTTCATGCTTTCCCATTATGCGTTTAGAGAATTTATTCTTATTGTCAAGTCAAAATATTTACGTAAGTATTTTGTGTTTTGTGCCTCTCTTCTTCTGTATTGTGTCGTCTGTTTTAGGTTAAGGAACCGTACTATGCCTAATGCTTTAATCAGAAAAAAAACACTGAAATTACACAAACAGTATGTGTGTGTGTCTTATATTCTCCATAATGGAGATGACGCAGTATCATATAAGCACAAAAAAAGGCTACAATGCGAGGCAGGCAGCACAACACACAAATACTAATACAATTATTTGATCATGACGATGATAAATTCCCGAAATGCGTCGTGCGAAGCATGAAAATATACGTAAGTGGTGCAGTGTTTCATTATTTAAAGAATAAATAACAGTTGCAGTCTTTCCAAAAACATCGATTATGATGAATGAAATAGTGTGAAATGTTTCTGCTTCCCACTTGTGGTCGGTACTTCTTGAAGAACCATTGATACAAAATGTTAGCTGAAGATGTTCGTGATTGTTCCTGACACCTGTTTCCTCACCAGCGTCCTGTTTTCTCTCACATATTTTGATTAAATGCATATGATGAAAAAAATTGATCAGACTGCGTCACTGATTTTGGTAACACAAATTTTGTTGCAGACTGACAACACAATATAAATGATTAATACCAGTGTTAATAAATAACAAGGTGGTAAATACCCAAACATTATAAACACCGGAAATTATCTAATTTGAAGAAAAATTTCACTATTGTATGTGTAACCGCATAGCATGCTGATTTCTATCTACACCACCTAGCCTCGAAAGTGAGCCAACTTGATGCGCTCATGAGCAATGAGTGTAGTATGTGACCCCCCCCCCCCCCCCCTTATCGGCTCTTGTGGCTGGATCCTTGTATGGAACAGACAAATTTACTAATTTTGAAACTGACCTTAAAGGTCGGTGAGATCCTTTTACTTTTCATATTCCAGGCTACATATATGCAACGCATTTCAACATAAGACCCTTAGGAGAATAAAATTCCACTGTGATGTATTAAATTATCACAAGTTTGGCATATACAATTCCTTTAAAACGCTAACAGGAACACACAAATTCTTATCTTCCACGAGAATGCTATGATAACAACAATTACAACATGAACATGAGCCCACTTACTCTTTGGGGCAGGCTTATGAAAGGCTTTGGAACCAGTCAGACGAATTTCTTCCGATCAGTCGAAACTGGGTGCAACCGTCCATTGGCCGCAACTGGAGCAGCTTTCACCCAGTCACAGACCACAAGACCTGGGAGAATGTCCTAGTCGAACGCATACTGTATCTCGAACGAACCTTTCTTTTTTATAGTAACATACAAGTGGGCATGGAATGAAATAACAGAAATCGAAGTTTTCCTGTTCTTCCACAGACGATGTGGGCTATATGTTCCGAAGTTGTGGTGTTTTAATGAATTGTCATTGGAGGACCGAGTAGAAGAGAATTCATTTTTACGCACTTCCTTTTCAATGTGAGGGCGAAATAATGCTAAAGAAGATGATAAATTTTTCACTGTCCATCAATATAAAGTTGATATAATCATCAGGTTATGAGTGTAACATTTCCATTAACAGGTTTTTAGTTGTATATTCCCTGGACCAGCGTCTTGCTTGCTTATGCAAACACCACGCCAGAGTCAGTGGTCTGGACTAATACAGCTCTCCATGCTGCTAGAAATGCTTTTGCTGCATTTGTAGCTACTCCCACAAGTGCCAAAATATAGCATACACGAAAAGCGCCTGCTTCAAAAGTAAGGTTAAGTTGATAAGCATTCTTGGTACTTGTTATAAAATCACTCAGCTATCTTATTTGTATTTTGCCTATACTGAGCCTTTTATACTGAGATGTTACCCACACCACCTTGTGTTGTGGCTTTATATGTGTGTGTGTGTTCTGTTGTAGTGAATACATACACTGTTGGTGGACCACAGGACGATGGGTGAAACTGCTTTCACACTATATGCTTCCGTTGTTTAGGCAATCTGTTCCAGCTGCTGCAGATGCTGTATTGAAGCTGAAAGTGTTAATCAAAGTTGTGGAGAAATATTCGTCGGGGCTCTGTTGCATAGCAATCAGATTTGCCATCAGTTCTTAGAAACACTGGTGACAAATAGAAAGATCCATGAAATCACTTCTTTTCCAAAGAAAGCATAAAATTATTTAATTAGAACTGAACACTCCCGTCGGAATTGTTCTCGAGCTGGTATTCATTAATAGATCACACTTGAGTATACGCCGTTTGTGGAAATAACCTATACCTATTTGAAATTAACGAAGTTTTATTGACCTTAGTGTCAATTAAATTCTTCTCGCACATGAATTAGCGATTCTCTATCATATATATATAGATGTATATATGGACGAAAGTGGATAAAACTATCAGGAAAATTCCTGCACATAGAGTCAAAATAATAATGGGAGACTTCAACGCTAAACTCGAAAAAGAAAAGATATACAGACATACCACAGGAAAACATACTCCACACAAGGACACAAACAAAAACTTTTGCAAAAGCCACGACTTCGCCATTATGTCAACAAAATTCAAGAAACCAACACGAAACTTACCACATGGAAATTCCTCATTGGAAAGCAAGAACTACAAATCGACCACTTAATAGTCCAGAAAGATTCACAAAAAGAAATTTTGAACATAGGCACACATAAAGGCTACTTCAACTCAGACCACCACCTACTACAGATCAGGATTCGTCTTTTGCCCAAGAAAAATCACCAGAAGAACAAAATTGTTAGACCAGATACAGAATACCTTACTTTAAACCAGACACAAATATTAGACAAAATTAAAATGGAGAAAATGACAGACTGGACACAACTTTCAGGGAGAATCTGAGAGGCCATGAAACTAGCACAAGCACCACGCACAAGGAAACACTGTTGGTGAAACCACACATGTGACCAAGCTATTGACGAACGAATCGGTACATGGAAAAACATTAAGTAGCCATAAATCCCAAGAGAATTGGATGAACTTGCTGAAAACACAGAAACAATCAAGCAAAATCATTCGCAGTGAAAAATGACGCCAGCTGGTGTGGTTGAGAGGTTCTAGGCGCTTCAGTCTGGAACCGCGCGTCCGCTCTGGTTGCAGGTTCGAATCCTGCCTAAGGCATGGATGTGTGTGATGTCCTTAGGTTAGTTAGGTTTAAGTAGTTCTAAGTTCTAGGGGACTGACGACCTCAGATGTTAAGTCCCACAGTGCTCAGAGCCATTTGAACCATTTTTTTTAATAACGACAGTATGATAAACACTGACTGACGGAGATCAGATCGGACTTTACAAAGAACAATACAAGAAGACCGGATGGAACCCTAGAAACCAACACCAAAAACTATTGTGACATTCTGGCAAAGTACTCTGAAAAACTCCTCAACACAGACCCCCCCTATGGAAGAAATGATGACAGAAACGAGTACATACAATCCAGATAGTGAACCTCCAACTCTAGAAGAAGTTAAAGAAATAATCAAATCACTCAAGAATCGTAGAGCACCAGGAGAAGACGGCATCATCGCGGAAATCTGGAATTTACAAGACGCAGAACTCACCAAACATATCCACAGGATCTTGGAAGATACCTGGAAGACCATGAAAATTCCTGACGACTGGAAAACTGCCCTGATACACACACAACACAAAAAAGGTGACAAGACTGACCTGAACAACTACAGAGGAATGTCCCTACTACCGGTCACATGCAAGATCCTCTCTAAAGCCTTACTAAACAGACTAGAATACCAGACTGACCACTTGATTGGGGGATACCAAGCAGGCTTACACAAAGGGCGGTTTTGTGCTGAACAAATTTGGAACCTGAAAATACAACGCAAACAGAACCTGATCATTACCTTTGTTGACTTCAGAAAGGCGTGTGACTCTATCGACCAGAAGACTCTCTTCAAAATTCCAGCAGAATACAAAGTAGACAACAAAACACCGGCTATCATAGAGCAAACTTTGACCAACACGACCTCCAAAGTAAAGTTCTGTGGGGAATTATCAGAGCCCTTTGAAATTTGCACAGGTGTCCGACCAGGCGATGGCCTCTCACCTCTCCTTTTCAATCTAGTGTTAGATAAGATAATAAAAGAATGGGAAACATCACAACAGGGAACAACCTTCGGAAACCTACAGATTAAATGCCTATCTTTTGCAGACGATTTTGTGATTGTCACAAAAGGTATAAACGAATCAAAAGATGCAACTGAAAAACTACACGAAATCGCATCCAAAATTGGACTGCAGATCTCTTACGAAAAGACAGGGTTTATGAGTACAAAGGAATTCTCATCTCTGAACACAAAATACGGTAAGATTTACAAAATGGCAAACTTCAAATACCTCGGTGAAACACTACAAATGAGCGGACATAACAGAGAGTCTAACGAAGAAAGAAAAACTAAACAAAGTAGTGTGGAATCATTGCAACAAGAAGCCTATCTCACAAAAGCCAAATTAAGCCATTACAACACGATGGTTCTCGCCGAGCCACTGTATGCAGCAGAGACCACACAAATCCTAGGTCATACACGTATCACACGACTAGAAAAAGTAGAACAGAAAATACTTAGGAAAATATTTGGCACAACTAACAACAATGGAATGTGGATCAAGGAATCTGCAGAGGGACTATACAAACATACGGAGACGATCACAGAAAAGATTATAAAACGCAGACTACAATTCTGTGGACACCTATACAGAATAGCATCACACAGACTGACCAAACAGATCTTTGACTGGGTAACCACTAGAAACAACAAATGGGTGGCAGAGGTAGAAAACGACCTGAACGACGGCAGAGGTAGAAAACGACCTGAACCAACTCAATATGACAGCAGACACAATAAACGACAGAATAGAATTGAGAAACATCATTAAGAAAAGTAAACTGCATGAGATACGCTGTGACAAAAGAAAAGGCGTAAAATGGACCGAAGAACACAAGCAATATCACAGCCGGAACATGAAAGAAATATGGGCAACGAAAAAGGAAATCAAGATGAAGCCGAAGACACGAAGCCGACAAGCAGCATGGACAGAGGACTAGAAACAGAAACACAGCAAGCGAATGAGGGAAGTTTGGGCAACAAGGAAGGCAGCAAAAGGAACTGGCCATGTAGTTTAGTCCACCTACGCTCTTTAAGGCAAAACACCAATTTATTGTGTACTACAAATCGACGCCATTGCGAGATTTTGAGGATATATATATATATATATATATATATATATATATATATATATATATATATATATATATATATGTGTGTGTGTGTGTGTGTGTGTGTGTGTGTGTGTGTGAAATTAAATCTTAACAAGAACAAAAGCTTACTATCTCAGAATAATTGTCTAAGCGCACTACGGCACAGAGTAATAAAGAATATCTCTCTCTCTCTCTCTCTCTCTCTCTCTCTCTCTCTCTCTCCAGTACTGCCACATTAATGCATAGCAATCTTATTACATGATACGTCATAGTGTACAGGCTTGTTTTGACACACCCGTGACTAGATAAGAGCGAACTTGACAGACAAGTTCGCCCTTTTAGGAAGGGCTTAACAAGTTTTATAAAGTTTCTCTGTCAATTCGAAGAAAGTTGATGTAAGCACCAGCCTCTGAGAGTAGTATTTCCTTTGACAGATTTTTAGAGGTTTAAGCCATCCTGCACCAGTCATATTTTCTTCTTCCTCAAATACACTGCCACAGTCAATGGCAGGACTGCTTTGCATTTGTGGCCGTTCTCACGACCAGCATCTGATTTAAAGTGAGGTTAAACTGACAAACGCTGTTTGAACGTGTACAAGACTGCTTAACAACCCCATGAATAGATGAGTGCGATTTTGTCAAACATGTTGATCTTTTGTGGGGTCCTTAACACACTTTTTCTAATACAATTATAAGTCGTAGCAGGTACAGAAACCGTTGCGCAAAAAATCGCTACTACATGGCGCTATTTAAGGTATATTGATGGGCCTTTATTAGAGTATACTAAACACTCAATTTTAGAGCCAGTAGAAAGCTGCAAAACTTTTGGTGCATAAGTGGTCAAAACAACAACGGCAGTCAAAATATACCCGGTTTACAGTATATTCTTTTCGCTCCACTTGAAAGTCACACACAGATCTGCAAACTTAATGCTTCTACTATTAAATATGTCTTGTTATTCCCATCCACTATACTGTACTACTTCAATTACCGCCAACACCTTGTCAACAGCGAGAATTAATTCATGCTCACAACAGATTAGGTTCCACTTTCTGGTTATCTTACAGTATGAAACTGTAGAATTTTCCAAACCTATTAAAAACTGTGGTAAAAATTGAGATAATTTACCATAAAATTTGAGTTTTTTTCTAAACATGAACTTTAAAATATAACAGCTCATTCGTTTTTTCATAAATTAAATAAATACCACAGTTCCAGACACCTGTAAGTATGGTTTGTATGCTGTGCCAAATTCATTGAAGAATCTATCTTACATATGAAGAAAATTGTACCTATAGTAACAAATGCAGCCAATAGTAAGTGAAAAACATGATGAGATTTCACACGTAAAAAAAATATTTTGTTATATTTTTGAACTTACATTGGTAAGAGTGTGAATTCTGAATCCCTCCTCCTCATGTTAACGAAGTTTTATGAATTTATTTGTAAAAGTGTAGACAGTGGAAATTAAAATGTCGTGTGGTGCCTCTCCTGCTCCAAGTCGGCAATTTGATGTTCTCCCACCCCCCACCCTTAACCCACGACATATGGCAATAGGGACACCATTATCTCAGCAGTGCTGTGCCAATTCTCCAATTCTTATGCCACTTGTTTGTTGCTTGTTTCTGGTGACATTGTTGTTAAAATAGCACTAATCGCTTTTCCCATTTTTCTGTAATAATGCAATAGTTCAAACCAATGCAAATATTACGAATAAAAAAAGTTTTATTTAAAAGCGTAAAATTTTGGTGTTGCTGCTATGGTTAATTTTAGTAGAAAACAAAAAACATCTTTAGTAACCGAGACCAAACAAAATAACGGAGAAATACCGGTATCGGGTTTAACCAGTTGGTTCTTCCCATTCCTAGTGGATCTCCTCTTCAATTTGCCTTCAACTAAAATATCCTTTGCATAAGGAAGGAGGTGCAGTTTTCTGTCTGTCCTCAACATTGTGCACCTTTTTTAATTTCATAAGCAAACAATGGAAACTCAAGATTGGAATATCAACAATATTAGGAAATGCAATGCAATACAGCTTCAGCGAAATCACTGTTACACATTTAGCTTTTGGCCAAAGACTTCTTCAACAAACACCACACGCACACATGACTGCCATCTCCAGCAGCTCGGACGGTAACGCCAGTTATTTTATTGAAGTTACATCCTTTTCTTCTGCTGACACTATTGCTTTTACAGATGGATCTGTATCCTTGTTGTTGTCAGTGGTGGTGGTGTTGCTACCAATGTTTTGCGTAGCTGCTGTAACTATTGTTGGTTTTCCTGATGCCACTTTTGCTAGTGTAGCTGTTCGATATTTAACGGATATTCTACAGGGTTCACATTTGAAGGCGTAGAGCAGTTTTGGAGGGTCATGGTTAGTGACAGGTTGCAGCAAATTAAGACACTGCAGAGTAGGACACTCATAAATTACAGATGTGTAATTAGCATCATTACAGTTGTGAAATAATAAAATTACGCAAATGAAAATTTATTGTTATGACCATCAGGCGGTGTTTCGTTAATTTTTGTGATTAATGATACTAAAGCCATCAACAGTTACTTTACACCCCAAAACCAAATAATACCTTCTATTATCACTGTTATAGTTCATTTTCCTGTGCATTGCCAGATTTAATTCGACTCAATTTTAACACCATCATTGTGTTTCTGATGATGCTAACACAATAACTTCTTTCCAAGGTAATAACCATTCCATTCCTTTTCTGTCTCTGACAGTTACAATAACATCAGCAAACCTAAAAATCTGTATTCCTTCTCTGGGCACATTAAATTGTTTTCTAATAAGAAGGAGAGAAAGGGATGATGAGCCAGGAACAGGTCCTAGGCCTAACCCCAGAGTAACAGAAGAAGAAAAAGTAGTAGTTTATCCCATATTTTCTTCACAGCTTGCATTGGAATAACACCAGGGATAGACTACAATCCTGTGTCGTCATCTTTTCAATTACTACTTCCTGCTACTTTCACAATTTCATAGTATGTAGTCCAGTCAACATTGGCTAAAGGTTTCACAAAATATACAAATGTTTCTTCAACTTGTCTTCTAAGTTAAGTCGCAGGGTCAGTATTGCCTGAAGTATGTTCCTACATTTCCCCGGAACATAAACTGATTATCCCTGAGGTGATTACTACCAATTTTCCCATTTTTCTGTAAATAGGTCACAAACTTTGCAACCATTACTTGTGAAACTCCTGTAACATTCTCTGGAATTCTTCTTAAAGTCTGAGGATCTTTCATAAGTCTCATGTACACTGTACACAAAGTAGAACAGTTTTACTGTTACTGGCTGTCCCAACGATCTTAATAATTCTGACGGAATGTCACCCATTACAGATATCATGTTCTGACTTAGCTATTTTAATACTGTTTCAAATTCTCCTCACAATGTTCTGTCTCATTTTCCTCTACTCTCTCTTCCATTTCTATAGTAGTGCTACACCCCTGATTCTTTGAAGAATCAAACTCCCGTATGTAAAAGAGCTTAAAATGTCTGATTAAATTATAAATAAGTCAATGTGTTAAATCTTTGACATGGACATGTAAGTGATAAAAAGTTTAGGAAAGTTTTGAGATTGTGCTTTCAGTTTGAAAGGAAGTCAGTAAGTGCAATAATTATGAAACACAGAATGAGCATAAAATGGGTAATTTGGGTTCCATTTCAAGCAGAAGCTAATTTTTCATGTGCCTTCATGTTTATGACATATCTCCTGAACTGTGTATTGTACAATAAGACAATTTTGCAGATACATTAAGGGATATATGGAGACATTGTATGCTAAATGTATTGCAAATAGAGTTAGTACTAAAGAAGTAATAAATCAAAATGTCATGCCTGGTACTGCAATTTGACTGAATGAACAGTGAAAATATAGTAATTGATACATGATATTTTTTTTTCTTTCAACATTTTGTGTGGAGTGTCAGTGACAGCAAGTTTCATAAAGGTCTGAAATTACATGTAAAGTTTGTTGGAAGTTGCTAAGTGTTCACATTCTCAAATGTTGGACAAATAAACTCCAAGTATTTGCGTGTCACCAGTTACACTCCCTCAAGACAGTCACCTCTTAATTAGTATATTATGACGCCATTTTAAATTTTTAAATTCAGACTATAACTATACGAAATACTGAAAATCAAATTTATATTGGTGCTAGAAGCCTACAGACAGGCAACCTGCAGCTGGTATTAGGTGCTGTGATAGTCACTTCGGTCAATGCATTAGTTCACAGCATTTTTCCATAAGTTCAATAAACACAATAGATACACATAACAGAGACCTTAGTCATCAGTAATATGTTCTGCTTCACGATTTACAGCAGTCTGCCTATGCTGGGGTAACTTTCAATTCTACGACTGTAAAGTTTACGTAGTTTTTGAGATGAAGAACTCATGCAGCCATGTTTGGAGTACATTTTCATCTGGAAAGAAAGTTCCTTGAAGATTGTTTGACAGAGAATGGAAAAAGGGAAAATCTGAGGGCGCAAGATGAGGTTAATTACACGAGTGTGGAATAACTGGCCAACCCAACTCCTGTATACTGTTTTCTTTTTGCTAGTGTAGCAGAATACAGGTGGACATTATCATGGAGTAGCATTGGTTATTGTTTTCTTGCGCCTGTAAGAAGTTTCAGTTGTTGACAGTAAATGTCAGCACTGGTGTTTACACCTCACGGAAGCAAGTTGTAGCATGCCACAACGTCACTGTTCCACCAGATGCATAACATTATCTTTTGTAGGTGCATGCAGGTACAGGGAGTTACTGCTTTGTTTGGGCTCAACCACTCCTTTCTTTCCCTTATGTTAGCATAAAGACACGATTTCTCATGACTAGTAACGATACAGTTCAGGAATGATTGGTGCTGTTCACGAGCCAGTTAATGATGATCAAGCAGAGATGCACATATGACCACCCGCAGATTTCTGGGATTTTGCCTTAGTGCACAAAGTACTAATACACCTGATTTTTCGACCTTCCACATTACATGCAAATGTCATACGATGGTGGAATGATCACAGTTCATCATACTTACCAGTTCTTGAGTACACTAATGTGGATCAGTGTGGATTAATGTGTGTAAATGTTCTTCATCAAACCTCAAAGTTTTCCCTAGAAATGGAGAGCTACTAATCTCAAAATGAGTTTGTTCATTGCGAGAAAACCATTTTCTTGCTGTGCTCTGTCTATTGGCATTATATCCATAAACAGATAAAATGTTTCTCGCTGCCTCTGCTGCCACCCCTAACAGAAGAATATGTCGATTTCACCACTCGGCATACCATTTTATAATTTTCACACTCGACTCACCATCTCCAAATGACAAGATGACAATATGTTAACTCATACAGTACAGTAAACTACAACTAAAACATGACAATCAATAAATAAACCTATAGCAGCCAGAATACAAACATGCAAGAGAAAAATGCTTCAAACTTATGCACATATTTCATGCATTATTCAAGGATTTCTACTAGGCCTTGTCTTGTTGCATATTTGATACTCTGCTGCCTTACTGTATCATCTCTCAGTGGTACCCACTCATCTTCTATTGTATTCCTTTCCTCTGTTTCAGTCAACCATTGCCTAATGCATGAAACCCTCAGCAATATCTAGCTCTTGCAATTTATGTAATTCCCATCTCCTTCATTTCCTTCCCATCTTTAAGTTCTTTGATTTCATTCTGAAGTTCATAATCGATAACTGTAAAGCGTCCATGCATCACTAATGGTATAGCCACTGCCACAGTTAAAGCTGTTAGTCATCTCAAAATTAGAGATATTCTGTGCGCTGTAAAAGGTAACCTAAAGATCAGTGTCCACAGAATTCATAAAATTTGTTGTGAATACGGCAGCAGTTACAGGGGTCAGTCGACAGCAACAATTTCAGCACATCACATTAAATATCACAATTTTGACTAATCTGCTGTTAACAAACCCAGCCTCGTAAGCAGACATATAAGTTGGATGAAATGAAAATTCCTATGCATCCATCTACTAGATTCTGTCATCAAAGAAGCAGTTGAGATCAGCACCTATAATCTTGGTGCATCGTAATGGGTGTTTCATGCTGAAAGGCAACAGTAAAAGAAGCAGAGTTACCAACCATGTAAGGAAATCAGAACCACTGCCTGTTCTCTTCCATTAGAAATGTGGACATCATCTGTTGTAGCATATGTAAATACTGTGACTGAATGTCTCCATGATATAATTCGGCCAACAAAATAAAGTATCACGCCGCATATAGATCATTCCTGACGATGGCAGTGGGCGAAGCTTTCAAAAACTTGAGATTACGTTCAAAGTTGGCATAGCAAGGAATCTCTGTGTAACATTTATTTATTTAACAATACGAGGTGCTGTCAAAAATATCCAAGAATTTCACTGTAACAGAACATCCAGTCCCTTAGCAGAGGAAATATCCGATTCAGCCATTAATCGAACCCAGGCCCTTAGGAACGACATTCTGTCGCGCTGACCACTCAGCTACCAGGGGCGGACGTGTATGCAATGATCCCAATGTTGTTCTCATTTTTGCAAGCACTGCTGGAAGTCCACAGATGAAGGGTGATCAGGACCAATTGTGATTCCACTTGAATGTCTTCAGTCGAGTCAAAACATCGCCATTTCAACAAGATTTTGATCTCTGTTAACAGGCAGAAGTTGCACAGGGCTTCGTCTGACAAACAGAGAGGGTGGGGGACTTTTGCAATGTTGTTTTCAGCCAGGAATTCCTTTGCAACAAGCGAAGTGTGTGCGGGTACATTGTCATGGTGCATCCACTAGTCTTTGTTTTTCAACAACTCTGACTGTTAGTGTCAAATGTTTGCCCTTAGTCGCCTGAGAACTTCACAGTAAAACTGCCCGTTCTCAATCTGGCCACGTGAAGCAAACACCGAATGTCGGAAAAAATGATCGGCTCTGACTTTACGTTGCCGCGAACGTGTTGAGCTTTTTTCGCTCTTGGAAAGGATGGCATTTGTGCTGAAAGTGATAAGAGCGCACTAAATAGTACGCAGTTATATCAACAGATGGCGCGCAGTATTTCTATGCCGTATAGAACACGTTCCAGATGGTCAGTACCACTCCATTGTAACCATAGCTCAAGAGTTGACGCGAAATCCTACTACGATCTTCGGCAGACAAATGGCACGAGGCACTGTTGGCAGTTACTGAAATAACTGTTAGTATCAGATGAGTAGTTATCACAGTAACTGCTACTTCTCAATAACCGGTTGTTTGCATCAGTTACGTTATTTTTTGTCACCTGTAGTTTACTTGAACGAACCACGTCTATGCGTAAAATATTGATTTGTTCATAACCTCTTCATGCGTAATATATGGCTGGAAAAGCTGTGCTACCATTGTTGCGAAAACTCCCGATACTATGAGATAAACTGCAATAAAACAATTTTCCACTAAACATATACTAACGCGAAACATCGACACAGAAGTCGCCATCTTGTCAAACTTTCCGTGAATCAAAATTTCTCACAAACACGATCTTTGCTTGACAAATACGTCATACAGCACTGTACATGGTCAAATATTTGGCAATCAGTTTGACAAAATGTTTGATAGTTTAGGGGGCCTTTACAATCAGGTTGTGAAGAATCCATAGATATCATTTAACAGCAAAGCGACTGGTTAATTTCAACTACATTATGTGTGTTACTCGATTAAGTTTGAAAGCAGAGCACTTATTAATTCGTTGTTCATATGTCTGCCAAAAGTTGGTTCACCTACAGCTTCTTGTTGCATTACATTATTGTCCAAATACTACTGCGGCCAGTCGCCTTGTTGAGATTCCTGGAGTGTATTCGACTGTTTCCAGCACCACATTTTAAAACACGTGTAATGATTGCGGGCCTACCTGCTCCCACAGCATGTCCACAGCTCCTAGTCTCTCGGAAGCGTTGTGCACACTTGTAAACATTCAATTACCAGGGTGCCCCTTCGAGTCCTATCATACACGAAATGAATCGCCATGTATCCCTCATTACTGTAATGTCCCCTGTTACCACCAACACTTGTACAATACAACTGATGCTCTGCAAACAACTAACATACGTGCACTCTGTCTGGACACTGCACTGTTGTATCCATTCTGTTTGCAACGCAATGTCACGAAAATGGCAACAAAGTCCACACCACAGGCCACCATGTGGAATCGTGTCAGTAGTGACCCGTAACCACAAAGAATTATCCAGAAAACGGTTCACTTGCAGACCTGTGTTTACTGGAACTGTTTTGCTTCCAGTACCCCGTGTACTTTCAGCTGTATGCATTTATACCTTCAATTGTGATAGACCCTGGATTGAAGAATTTTAGCAAACAGAACACAGCATGTTGTTCTCAATGGAGAGACGTCTACAGACGTTAAAAGTAACCTACAGGTGACAAAAAATAACGTAACTGATGCAAACAACCGGTTATTGAGAAGTAGCAGTTACTGTGATAACTACTCATCTGATACTAACAGTTATTTCAGTAGCTGCCAACAGTGCCTCGTGCCATTTGTCTGCCGAAGATCGTGCCACAGGGGAGTCATGGGACCATTGCTTTTCACAATATATATAAATGACCTAGTAGATCGTGTAAGGGGGAAAAAAAAAAGAAAGAAAAGGGAGCTACTTGGTGCAGGGAGTGGCAACTGGCCCTTAACATAGACAAATGTAATGTATTGTGAATACGTAAATAGAAGGATCCTTTATTGTATGATTATATGATAGCAGAAAAAACACTACTAGCTGTTACTTCTGTAAAATATGTGGTAGTATACGTACGGAACGATTTGAAGTGGAATGATCATATAAAATTGTTGGTAAGACGGGTGCCAGGCTGAGATTCATTGGGAGGGTCCTTAGAAAATGTAGTCCATCAACAAAGCAGGTGGCTTACAAAACACTCGTTCGACCTATACTTGAGTATTGCTCATCAGTGTGGGATCCGTACCAGGTCGGGTTGACAGAGAAGATAGAGAAGATCCAAAGAAGAGCGGCGTGTTTCGTCACAGGGTTATTCGGTAAACGTGACAGCATTACGGAAATGTTTAGCAAACTCAAGTGGCAGACTGCAAGAGAGGCGCTCTGCATCGCAGTGTAGCTTGCTGTCCAGGTTTCAAGAGGGTGCGCATCGAATATATTGCTTGCCCTTACTTATACCACCCGAGGAGATCACGAATGTAAAATTAGAGAGATTCGAGCATTCACGGAGCCTTTCCGGCATTCGTTCACCCGCGAACCAAATGCAACTGGAACACGAAAGTGAGGTAATGACAGTGGCACAAAGTGCCCTCTGCCACACACCGTCGGGTGGCTTACAGAGTATAAATGTAGATGTAATTCGACTTCATGGGGATCCTAGACACGTGAGCAGTACACAAGAATGAGTTGTACTACAGTTCCATATGCAGTCTCCTAAAATTCTCCCAGTAACCAAAGTCGACCATTCATCTTCCCTACTACAATCACTACGTGCTCATTCCATTGTGTGTTGCTTTTCAATGCTACACCTAGATATGTCATTGATATGACTGACGCAGCACAGTGAATTAGGAAACTGCCTGTATAAGTTAATCACCAAAAAAGACCCGGCATTTTTTGATCGCAGAATCTATTTCTTATCAAAAATGGGAAAAGACAGTAGATGTGAAAGGACACTATTTTCAGTACGTTATCTTAAACCTTTATATTAAAATAACATGTGAGCTGTCTAGTATAATACTAGCCACCAAGTAATGGCTGCAGAATTTGGAGTTCATTGCAGATAGCTTGGTTTTTCACTATGCACTAGATTCTTTTCGGCAGTGAAACAAACAATGCAAGCTGTTTCTTTAAATGTGTGTGTTTACGGTATGCTTATTTATTGTTAAGTAGTTCTCTGGTTTGTGTGTGAAAGGCTAAGTGTCAGTGGTTAATATTTACCTGGTTTCACTACCTTACCCCTGCACAAATAAGGCACAAAAAGCCAAAGACAAGACGGAAAGGTAACCCATAAATCTTGAAGTAAAAGTTAGTGAGAGAGATACGATTATTCAAAAATGCACTAGACTAGCAACTACCTTACACAAAACAATTTTTCGTGGCATGTGATGGCACCTCTTAACACAGTGTTCCTTTTAACAATTCTGGGTGCAGTTCAACACAACAAATGAAAAAACATATTTGAACTTGCTAAAATATAAAATGAGGATCCCTCTTCCTCGAGCTGCTTTTATAGTGTGTGAAATTTCCCTTCTGTACCACTTAATGACTTTTTCAAACCCGCATGTCAGCCAGAATTTCTTGAAACTTCCCTTGGCACTACCAAATCATTATTTACACTGGCAAGGACTGAGGAAGTCACTATTAATTGTTACATCCTGTTATACAACATGAGAACAGCCTGTGTGCATCAAGTGCTGCTTTCATAGTTAATGACAGCTTATAACAGTACAGCCTCCCCAGGACTCATGAAATGTACGATACCATCTTTTTTTATATGCATTCGGATAGTTATTGGACAATTCAGTGCTTCCTAAGGTCTTGTATGTGTGTCTGTATGTATCATTCTGTCCTATTTGATAAAAAAATGTGATATTAATTGTGAAGGCATGCGGAATGTTCTGGAAGGACGTGCGGTCATAATTGTCGGTGGACTGTTGTCATTGATAAAATTATGTACACATACAAAATTAAGTAACAAATCAATAAATTGAAGCAATAAATAGAGACTGCAGAGATATTTGCATGAAACATCAATGCTTCTAATTAACAAAATGGTAGTTTAAAAATCCAGTAACCTTAGACCTCACTATCTTGAAAACAGCTTAAAGGTTATTACCAAGTGATGTATTTTCATTTGCTATTTATTTTTGTGCCTTCCTCTGCAATTAATATATTTTGTAATTACCTTTATAATTAACTCTCCAATTGTTTACATCTCACAGTTTTCCAAATTTCAGAATCTGAGGCCTTATTTTTGCATTTGATGTACGTAATCATATACAGCACGATCTCTGTACTACCTTTGAATATTAGTATCGAAACCCAAACTGTAATTAATTGCATAACTAACATTATATAAGAGATATTATTGTAATTAAAGTTCAGGATTATTTTCTTACAGAAAAATAAAGATATTACTATAAAAGATTGTCATTCATTATTGTTGTTTATACTTTATTCGGTTGTGACATCAGTTTCATTACGTTTTGTACATTTTGACTCTAACATCAAAATTGTACAAAATTAATAATGCTTTATTTTGGAAGTGATTGTTAAAATTCTATATGAAGCGATGCTGCGGCAACTCAGTTTTGAAGTTACTTTTGGAAGTCAAAGAGATCAGTGAAGTCTGTGCGTGTTTTGTCTACATGACAAGTGTGCAGTTCTGATGTCAATTTGAATAAATTTGGTGAAGCATGAAAGTTTCACATTCATTCATCAATGGACCAGGCAGAAGAAACTTATGTAACATTTACATGAATTGTTACAAGCTGTAAATGTCTACACTTTCCTGTGGAAAAAAACTGAAGTACTTAATCACTGAAACTTCTTGGCAGATTAAAACAGTGAGCCGGACCGAGACTCGAACTCAGGACCTTTGCCTTTCGCGGGCAAGTGCTCTACCGACTGGGCTACCCAAGCACGACTCACGCCCCATCCTCACAGCTTTACTTCCGCCAGTACCTCGTCTCCTACCTTCCAAACTTTACAGAAGCTCTCCTGCAAAGCTTGCAGAACTAGAACTCCAGAAAGAAAGGATATTGTGGAGACATGGCTTAGCCACGGTCTAGGGGATGTTTCCAGAATGACATTTTCACTCTGCAGTGGAGTGTGGTAGAGCACTTGCCAGTGATAGGCAAAGGTCCCAAGTTCGAGTCTCGGTCTGGCTCACAGTTTTAATCTGCCAGGAAGTTTCATATCAGAGCACACTCCGCTGCAGAATGAAAATCTCATTTTTCCTAAATAATCTTCTTCATTCATGTAATAAAGTGACCTATTTTATTTGTTATAGTTAAAAATGAACCATCTGGCAGGGCACTCCAAGAAACCACTGTTGTAGATAGATGATTGTTCTATGACCTGGTCACAACAATTACTTCTACCCGTATGGCCATTTTATTAAATATCACAAGCACCATTTTGTTTCCTCCTTTCTGGGCATCGTGTGTTCAGTTCAATTTTGTAACACTATTGGCTACAGAAATATATGACCTCCTGATAACAGTTGTTGAGTTTTTGTGAGACATAGTTTGACCAACTGCTGGCTGATTCAGTGACAGTGAACCCCTGCAGATGCTCTGTTGCTGGGCTGAGGGACTTACACTCTTTCCTGAAGGTGACATAAGGAAAAATGTGGGAAGTTAAACATCGTTGTAGTATCCCGTGATATGAGAGTTGAGACCCATGTTACGTGATATATCTTAACTGTAGCATTACAGCTGTGTTGGAACTGTAGAGTTTGCAGTTTGTTTTTCCGATTCTCTAATTGAAAGTGAACTGATTCCTGATGAGCACATAATAATGTGAGAGTACTGGTGTGAAATCCATCTGCTTTACAAGATCAGACGTGAAGACATTTTAAACAGCGGAGCGTACTAGGTTGTAATTAGGGTATATTGCAATTTAGTTTTTTGACACAAGACCATGTAGGCTCGAATGAAATATTTTTCAATAATCAGATAGTATTGAAAACTTTATTAGTAATGAAGTGTGCATTTTTCAGTTCTGGAGTTTTCCGGAGATAAGCTCAAAAAGGGACTTCAGACTTTCTCAAAAAGATTAAGTCTCGTTCCTTAAATTAGTTTACAGCTATCTTACCTTTTTCTGCCATAATGTTACCCGAGTACTTTCAGGTTGTACAAATAAGGGTAGTTTGATAAGTCTGGTGAATCTTCATGATGACTTGAACTTTTTTTATGCCTTCATGATTAGTAAGCTTGATTATTCCACGGATTGTGTACACTGTTTCAGTAATATCCAGCATACATTTTATTGTTGACAGCTGTCTGAATGGTTAATGTGTCAACTGTGATTGAAAATGGAGAAAACCAAGTTTCATGCTGTGAATAAACATTTAAATTTGATGGGCGTGGACTGTCACACACATCAAAACAGAATTGGATGAAGCTCACATGGACTCTGCCCCATCATTGAAAACCATTTACTATTTGATTAATGAATTTAAACAGGATCAGACAAGCATCAAAGGTAAAGTATACTATGGCCATTCAACTGAGGTCACCACAGAGGAAACCATTGATAAAATACATAAGATGTTAATGTAAGTGTTATAACGTCAAGTTTAACAAATATATTTCAAGGACGACAATACATGTAAGTCACAGATCAAGTAAACAGAGTAAGACATGTGTACACTTTAACAGTCAAATCCGAACTGAGTCCGAGTCTAGAGGCCGCTGGCTGGCTGGCTGCTTAGGTGTCGCTGCTGCTGCACGGTTGGCAGACAGCGCCGCATGTAGAGGATGCGCGTAACTGCGCGGCGGCACTTTGAACGATCGGAGAGTCACAACAGTAAGAGTGCCAAACAAAAATTCTTGAGATTTCTGAGACTGTAGCCAACCCTACTGAATGTGTGTGTCGGCTGGGAAGACGTATTCATCAAATGAGGCAGTGATACTGGCAGTCAATGAGTATTTTGTGGAGGCTGCCGGAACCTATTTTTCCAGTGGTATGAAAAAGCTGGAGGATTTGCAAGACCATATCCCTTAAAGGAGGCTATGCTGAGAAGTAAGGCGAGTTATTTATGAAAAAAACATTTTTTCCCTTTTTTACCAGACTTATCACACCAACCTCATACATATGGGTACAAATGACTGTAGGAGTTTTGCGTTGCTTATTTTAACAGTGTTAAACAGATGGAGAAAGTGTTTCTCATTTATTCCACAGAAGTTTATCAGACTGCATATTTCATGATAGTATTGCAACCATCAGCTGCCATCTATCCTCGTCTTGTGCCATGCTTAGAGGGGTCTCTCTCAAACCCTTCCTGGCCACCTATTGGCCCCTGCACCCACCAACACAGTAGCCAACGTACACAATCTCCGAGTGCCGCAGCGTTCTCCCCTCCACACGCCTGGTTTCGGTGTCAGCAGAGGATGCCAGCTGCAGCTGCACCAGTGCCGCATGTTCACTCCTCACAGGAGTGTGCCGCTTATCCTTGCATCCACCTCAGCTCTGTTCTCCACTGGTGACCTCACTGCATTCACGTATCCCTTCATTGCTAAGTAGCACGGTACAGTCCACCTCTCCTATCATGTTTGCACCTGCTACAAACAGCGTCCACAGTTTGCCGACTGTCACCGCTTCAACTGCCTACATCAACTTCCTTCCATTCTCCTCTCCAGACAGGCTCCTGGAGAAAAAGAGAGAAATTCTTATCCTTTACTACTCCTCTCTCTCTCTCTCTCTCTCTCTCTCTCTCTCTCTCTCTCTCTCTCTCTCTCTCTCACACACACACACACACACACACACACACACACACAAATCAAAATTAAGGAAACCACTGCATAGGCAAATCTAATGCAAATAATAATAATAATAATAATAATAATAATAATAATAATAATTAAAAAGATTCTATAACTATCTCCATTTTTATTACAGTGGAAAATCTGACAAGGGGACACTATTTTACGCCTGTGCCTTTTATTGAGTCTTCATCCCATTTGATGCTGTAAGTCCCTGTATTCCCCTATGAAAAAATATCAGCTGTAACAACTGGTTGCATTCATTCGCAACTTTGACCTCATGATTCTTCTGTTAATCAACTATTGAACCCACTGGAACGGGTGCTCCATGGAACTAATACTAAGCAGAAATATTCCTGCAAGCAAATTTGGCTTCCTGAGGATATTGGGTACCTCATGCTTCTGATGTGTGTACTGAGAAATGTAAAAAATCATTTTCAAGTCAGAACATCATTACCACGAGAGTACCAAACAGTACCTTCATTCTGGTGCTTTGAACTGTCTTTTGAAACGTAGAGTATAATCTGGCAACTTTTTCACCAATGAAAGGTAAATAAGAACAAAATTTTTTTCTTATTCTTCCAAGTGAGCTGTAACAGCTGATAAATCTAATAATCTTCTTTGAAATACTCTGTTTTCTAAAAATATTACATGCATATTAAGAAATTATGGGTCATTGTTACAACTGAAAACAAAATCGATGACTCAACTCTTACAGTCCATACTCTCAAACTGGATCTTAATATTGCAACAATTATGAGAAATGCTGCTTAGTCTTTCAAATCCAATAATGAGATGGAACGCGTGAATTTTCAATGACTGTACAGTGATCAACAGCCTGGACTTAGTCCTTCCTTTTTACAAGCACACTGCTCTGATAAAGTTATGTCTACTGACTCAAAATCTTCCCGATTGTCATTCTACGACAGAGTAAAGCCCACCTCTGGCAACTGCCACTTTATTATGGAGCAGCATTTGTAACTGCCAACAAATGTGTCATGATCAGTGATGCCTTAAGACATTTACGCTATAATGTAATCCCCTCATTAATAGGAACTTTCTGGGATCTGCTCTATAATTAGCAGCTGCTTCTCCCCACATCGCTAGCTGTCGTGGACCATCTCCCTATGCTCCACTCAAACAGATGTTTTGGATTTCAGAATCACCATAACCCTACATTCTGTTTCCTGGAGAATTCCTGGGAGGGATTCTGTATTTCAGTGTTCTTTATTGTTAATAAGTTGGGTAACATGACCCTCAATCTATTGCTGAAACAGACACAAAGGGAAGAGATTCTGGTTTGCATGTGTGGTTACCTGGACTGACACCAACATCACCATATGGGAACAACAAAGGGGGAGGGTGTTTACATGAGATATGACCTGAAGACTGCTTTCCTCTGCACCCTCACAAGCTGGGACAGGAGACGGCATTTGGCAAGTGGCATTCCTCACATTGATGACACTGGACACAGGCATCGCAATATCAGCAGCAGCAGAGACAGCAAACAACAATAAAAGCTAGTTTAATTATACTGGAATCGTACAGATTATGCCATGCGATTTGATAGCTGAATACAATAAATGAGGGAAAGGTAGGTACGTAGGTTGGTTGGTTTACAAGAGCAGGGAAGGGACCATACTACGAGGTCATCGGTCCCTTGTTCCTAATAAAACAATGCCAGAAGTGTGAGAATAAAACAGATGATACATATAACACAAAACAGAAAGAAAGGAAAGATCACAAGAATGAACGAAAGCCAACGAACATTACAAGGAACAAAAGAGAAGAAGAGAACAATAGAGAAATGCAAGAAAAGTTAGAAGAGAGAAAAACAAGGAAGCAGATTACAGTGGCTGGCGACCATGAAAATAAAAAGCACTAGGGTGGAGGACACAGAGGGACAAAGGACATGTGCTAAAACTCTGAATGATAAAACCCACCCTCACAGATGAAACGTAAAACCAAATCAGCCGATGAGGCAAAATCAATGATAATGAGTCCGGCAAGCGAAGCTGGAGTCGCAGGGCAGCCGAAGGTCAGAGAAGAAGAATATGGGCTACTGTCAACAGGCCGCCGCACCGACACTGAGGTGCAAAGCCAGCAGAGGACTATGGAATCCCTGCGAGGGGCTCTCATCGATGACTTCCATAGTTTGTTGTGCGTACTGAGATTTTGCCATTCTGTCTCCCAAAGCTGAAAACCCTTGTGGCGTAATAACGAATGCAGGTCAGTTGCGGGGATACCCATCTCCAGAAGTGGTTTCCGTGTAGCCTGTTTGGCCAGCCTGTCACCAAGTTCATCTCCATGTGACCAGGGGTCATTGAACAACTGGACCATTCCAGGGCATAGATGGACTCCTGGATGGACACTACCAAAGGATGACGAGGGTAGCACTCGTCGATAGTTTTAAGGCTGCTCAAGGAGTCAGTACATAAAAGAAAAGACTCCCCAGGGCACGAATGGAGATACTGAAGTGCACAAGAAATGGCCACCAGCTCTGCAGTAAATACACTGCAGCCATCAGGTAAGGAATGATCTTCAACATGGCCACCGTGAACGTAGGCAAAGCCAACTTTACCATCAGCCATTGGTTCGTTGGTGTAAACCACTTCCGAGCCCCAGAACACGTCAAGAATTGAGAGGAAGTGACAGCGGAAAGCCACAGGGTTAACGGAGTCCTTAGGGCCACGTGAAAGGACCAGACAAAGCTGCGGCCGAGGTGTACAACATGGTGGCGTACATGAACGGACCGGAAGTAGAGGTGGTAAAGGGAAGGACTCCAATTTCGAGAGAAAGGACTGCATGCGAACCGCAATCGTTAGCCTTAACCTGGGCCGCCGATACGGGAGATGTACTGCCGTGGGTGGGAAAGGAGATGGTAATTCTGATGCTCAGGAGAACCACGAATGTGTGCGGCGGAACTGGTGAGCAGTTGCGCACGTCTGATCTGCAATGAAGGGACCCCAGCTTCCTGCAGTACGCTGGTCACCAGACTCGTCCTAAAAGCTCCTGTCGCTAGTGAAACCCTGCAATGGTGCACAGGGTCGAGTAAATGCAATGCTGAGGGCGCTGCTGTACCATAAACCACACTCCCTAAGTCAATTCAGGATTGGACGAGGGCTGTGTAGAGTTGTAGCATCATAGAGCGATTGGTGCTGCTCAGGCAACGGAGGGCATTGAGGTGCTGCCAACACTTCCGCTTAAGGTGACTAACATGAGGAAGCCAAGTCAATCAAGCGTCGAAAACCAGTGAGTGGATCGTCATGAAGGTAAAGTTCTGGGTCCGGATGAATGGTAAGACGCCAACAGAAGTGCATGACAAGACTTCGCAGCTGAAAATTGGTAGCCATGGGCCAGAGCCCATGATTGCACCTTGTGGATGGCTCCCTGTAGGCGACACTCAGCAACACCAGTACTGGAGCAGCAGTATGAAATGCAGAAGTCGTCTGCATACAGAGAAGGTGAGACAGATGGCCCAACAGCTGTTGCTAGACCACTAATGGCCGCTAAAAATAGAGACACTCAATACAGAGCCCTGTGGGACTCCATTCTCCTGGATGTGGTTGGAACTATGGGAGGCACCAACTTGGACACGGAAAGTATGGAGTGACGGGAAGTTTTGGATAAAAATCGGGAGTGGACCCTGGAGACCCCACTCATACAATGTGGCAAGGATATGATGTCACCAGGTAATGTCTTATGCTTTGCATAAGTCAAAAAAGATAGAAACCAAGTGTTGTCGTCTGGAAAAGGCTGTTCAGATGGCAAACTCTAGGTACACAAGAATATCAGTGGTAGAGCGATCCTGGTGGAAGCTGCCCTGACATGGAGCCAGTACGCCACGTCACTCCTGGACCCAACCCAACCGCTGAAGTAACATACATTCCAGCAGCTTATAAAGAACGATGGTGAGGCTGATAGGCCGATAGATAACCACATCAAGTGGGTTTTTACCAGATTTGAGCATCTGAATGATGGTGCTCTCCTGCCATTGCAATGAAAAGACGCCACCGCACCAGCTTTGGTTGGACGACGAGGAGATGTCACTTGTAGTCAGATGAGAGATGTTTAATCATCTAGCTGTGGAGCCGATCAGGCAAATGAGCTGTGTCGAGGCAATGTGCAAGTGTGTCGAGGCAATGTGCAAGTGTGCTGAGGAGCTCCCACTTTGTAAATGGGGCATTATAGGATTCACTGTGGTGTGTAGTGAATGAGAAGACATTCCCTTCCAGCCACCATTTGAGAGTGTGTAGGGCTGGAGGGTAATTCTCCGATGCACAGGCTCGAGCAAAGTGCTTGGCAGCTGCATTTGCTTCGGTAGATAACACACAATTTATGGTAACACCAGGAACACCTGTTGGGGTCTGGTACCCGAAAAGCGTCAGGAAGAGGCTGTTTGGATGGCAGACTCAAGGGATACAAGATTATCAGTGGTAGAGTGACCCAGATAGAAACTGCCCTGGCACGGAGACCAGCTTGTGTCTCTGTGGATAGATGTGCTCTCCAGTGGATAGATGGAAAAATTCCTGGGCTGCAAATTGATAACTCAATGGCCGAATAACAACCATGAGCCACACTGAAAAGTGTGGCGGCCCCAGTATTTAAGAGGCAGAGGTCGAACTGAGACAGTAAAGTTTCAACATCTCTGCCTCGGCCAGTAAGCAGTGTCACCCCACAAGAGGTTATGGGCATTAAAATCTCTCAAAAGTAGGGAAGGTTTAGGGAGTTGATCAATCAGTGCAGCTAATACATTCAGGAGTACTGCACCATCTGGAGGGAGATATACAATGCAGACAGTTATTTCCTGTGTCATCCTTATTCTGACAGCCACAGCTTCAAGAGGGGTTTGAAGGGGCACATGTTCACTACAGACCGAGTTTAGGACATAAACATACTCTACCATACACTCGATTCTAGTCGCTACGGTTCCTGTAAAGGGCAGGGATCCGCGTTGCTGGGAACCAGGTTTCCTGGAGGGCAAAACAGACAGCTGGTGTAAAGATTAACAGTTGCCGTAGCTCAGTCAAACGGTGGAAAAAAATCGCCACAATTCCACTGGAGGAAGACTGGGAGGCACGATACATTCAATGAGGTAGTTTACGCCTCAGAGTCACCTGCTTCCGCCGACTTATTGCCTGAGCAGTCAATAGCCATTGTGTCTGAGGGTCTGGATAGATCTAGGTCCTCAGCGGATGCCAAAATCTCCACTCCATCCTCAGGCGGAGAGCTTGTAGGTAGTGGTGGTGTGGGTGCCACAGCTATTTCCTTGGTCTTAGGGGGCTTTCTCTTGGATTTCTCTCGCTGCTCCTTGAGTTTCCCAGACTGGGAGGACTTCACTGGCTCAGTCTCTGGGACTGAGGACGAGCATGAAGCCCTACGACCAACTGATTTTAGCCCCTTCAGCTACTGGTGGGTGTCATCTTTCCAACTAGCAGAAACCTGGGAAGGGTGTTACCCAAGGGCCCTCTTCCTAGTGAGAGAAGCCGTGGAAGACTTACGGTTCTTTAGCTTAGAAGTGGGGATGGACGTCCCTGGTGGTTGGGGGGGGGGTTTGATCCCGAAGTCGGTGGTGCAGGAGCAACAGGGAGGGAAATGCCTCCCACCATCAGTCTTCCGACTGAAAGGTGACTGGGGTTGGCGGAGCTGATGGTGCCAGAACTGTTGTAGCAGCAGTGTAAGACGATGTCATACGCGCCGGATGTAGGCGTTCAAATTTTCTCTTAGACTCCTTGTAGGTCAATTGGTCCAGGATCTTCTACTCCATGATTTTCCTTTCTTTCTGGAGAATCCTGCAGTCTGACGAGCAAGGCGAACGGTGCTCTCTGCAGTTGACACAGATAGTAGGCGGGGCACATTTAGTATTGGGATGAGATGGGCGTCCGCAATCTCAACATGTGACACTGGAAGTACAGCGTGAAGACACATGGCCGAACTTCCAGCACTTAAACCACCGCACCGAGGAACGGATATAGGGCTTTACTTCACAGCGGTAGACCATCACCTTGACCTTCTCGGGCAATGTATCACCCTTGAAGGCCAAGATGAAGGCACCGGTAACAACCTGATTATCCCTCGGATCCCAGTGGACAAGACGGATGAAAAGTACACCTCGCCACTCTAAACTGGCGCGCAGCTCATCGTCAGACTGCAAAAGAAGATCCCTGTGAAACATGATACCCTGGACCATATTTAAGCTCTTATGGGGAGTGATGGTTACAGAAACATCTTCCAACTTGTCACAAGTAACACCTGTGACTGGGCAAAGGATGCTGTTTTGATCAATATAACTAAGAATTGATGAAGCTCCTATGAGAAGTCAATGAATATCTTACATGCATCTAAGGAAACTCAGTGACAAACAGTATAGGAATGGAAACACACACACACAGCACTGGTCAACACAGACGAGTGGCTTGCTTTTGCTTACCTGGTTGTTTCTGGTGGATGAAATGGCAGCAGTTTCACTGCAATCAAATGTTGAGGCTGGTAAAGCTTCACATTCATCCAGCCCTGTGTGGCCTTCACAGGGACTACTAAGTAGGCCTTTATGCAGGAGATGGTTGCCTGCCCGTGACTGACATAGGAGTGCATAACTGCAAGAACAGCTGTGGCTGACACTGTCCTCACAGCCGACTGCCTCTCACACTACTACTTCAGGGCAGATACCCCACACTTATCAGCAATGACCAAACACTGGAAAGCCGTGTATGGCAGCTGGGAGGCCTGGAGAGTATACAGGTAAGCCAGCAGCTAGTGCAGTACCGAGTCCTCCAGCTCAGGGATTGTCACCTGGCCCCAGCCACCCACCAGTGCGTCGTACTGGAACACGACTGCAAGATGGCGCGAGGCACTATCTGACGTTTATCACCCACCACTAGAGTCACCATGGCACCATCCCCAACAGGGAACCCAGGTTGACGGATGATGTCTCCTGAACTTGTCCCATTGTGGATGATCCTGAAACAAGCAATTATTTAGCAAGTCTTTGTCCAGAGTGCACTTGCAGGTGGGGGGACTTATTCTTCCCATATTTCCAGCTTCAAAACACATTTTTCTGGATGAAAACAGTTTTCCCAGGTGAAAACACAGTTTTTCCGATTTAGGTGACAATACTTTCCCTCAGAGATGTGAAACGTCAATCCTTAAATGATAAAGGTTTCATACACCAGCCCACGACTTCCTGGCACTTTAGAAAATGAAACACAGCAAAAAAATCTGTTTTGTAAAGATATATGAAACATAGGAACATGTACACTGCATATTTCTTATTGTGAAAGTATAAATACAAATTCCACTAAATACAGCACACTAGTTTCCAAAGCATTGATGATGCGCTTTTGTCAGCCAATCATCAGAACGTAAGACAAGTGATGTCAGCCACTAGCAAAATCACTGTTACATATCAAACTCAAATGTGCCACAAAAATTTTAAATAATGATGCAAATGGATGGACTTCTGGGCCCCAGATTTGTTCATGTTCAGAATGAGAGTCAAACACTCCGTGATCTAAGAAATTTACTTCCGACAGTAATGTTTCTCAAACGAGCATTTGCAATATTTTCCTAAGAAATGTAGGAAATAGGTTCATTTTAACAGTTGCCAGAGAGTGACAGGAAACATGCTTTCTTGTGCATATGCAGCTATGATGATGTAGGAAGCCCGTGCTCTGTATTTGCTTCTCTACTCAAAACATATTTTGTTTGTCGCATTACTGTTTGGAATTTTGTACATAGTTCAGAGAGAGAAAGAGAGAATATGAGAAAAGAGAGATGTTAATGACACAGCTGTCTTACCTTAAAATTAACAAGACCTCCAATGTATGTTAAATAAAAGGATAGTAATATGAGGAAACAGTATAATATTGAAACAAGTGAGCATAAATCAAAGTTGATGGTTTGTGAGGAAAGACTACAAATCAGTGTTCGAATATAGATATGTGAAAAGCTACAACAACAAGTTGTGCTAACTGAAATTTAATTATACGAAACTGTACCAAGAACAATGCGTTTCGGGTGGATCTTGAGGAACTGCCTTCAAATAGCCTACTCTCATTATACGCAAGTTACAATAATTCTTTTGCCGCGAATATGGTGTTTCTCCTTATTTTATTGGAACGAATCACACCCTTAACAACGGGTTTTGCAATGATTCTCAATTTTATGGTGCTCAGAACGGCATATATATGTATAGGGTTGAAATGAATGTCAATATGGTGCCTCACAACTCTGTACTGAAGGGAGACGAGGTGCGTGTGACGTAGGTGGCGTTGTGCCATCTCACTGGTCAACGCACAGACGCACACTAAGAATATCTGACATGCTAGACATCTCTCTGCACATTCGGAAAGACTCCCAAACGTGCTATTCCATGCTGTGGCGTCAGAAACTCGGCACGCTCAACGTTCGGATGCTCAGTCCGTGTGCCGACGGCTTAACAATCACCTACCAGAAACTTGCACAGCAAATAGACCACAGCACATGGAAAAAAATATACAAATATGCTCAACTCTTAGAACAATCTCTGAATGTTATTTATTGTGTCATGAGTTACAGAATATCTGCAGAACTATTCCCTGTCTCACAACAGAAGATGTAACTAACAACACCTTACCCCACCTCAAACAAATACATCCTCCCATTCCACGTAGCCTGGTCCCTCGCCCTCTCTCCTGTCACTCTGCAGTCGGTTGTTTCACTTAATTTGTATGTATAACTAACTACAATATTATATATTAAAAACAAAGATTCCAAGACTTACCAAGCGGGAAAGCGCCGGCAGACAGGCACAATGAACAAAACACACAAACACAGAATTACTAGCTTTCGCAACCGATGGTTGCTTCTTCAGGAAGGAGAGGGAAAGACGAAAGGATGTGGGTTTTAAGGGAGAGGGTAAGGCGTCATTCCAATCCCGGGAGCGGAAAGACTTCCCTTAGGGGAAAAAAAGGACGCGCGCGCGCGCGCATGCGCACACACACACACACACACACACACACACACACACACACACACACACACACACACACACAAGCAGACATATTTAAAGGCCTTTAAGTGTGTGTGTGTGTGTGTGTGTGTGTGTGTGTGTGTGTGTGTGTGTGTGTGTGTGTGTGTGTGTGTGTGTGTGTGTGTGTGTGCGCGCGCGCGAGCGAGTGTACACCTGTCCTTTTTTTCCCCTAAGGGAAGTCTTTCCGCTCCCGGGATTGGAATGACTCCTTACCCTATCCCTTAAAACCCACATCCTTTCGTCTTTCCCTCTCCTTCCTGAAGAAGCAACCATCGGTTGTGAAAGCTAGTAATTCTGTGTGTGTGTTTGTGTGTTTTGTTCATTGTGCCTGTCTGCCAGCGCTTTCCCGCTTGGTAAGTCTTGGAATCTTTGTTTTTAATATATTTTTCCCATGTGGAAGTTTCTTTCTATTTTATTAACTACAATATTACTCTGTTACAATTCTCAACAACTATAAATCAGACACTTGCCAATACAAACAGTAAATTTTAACACATTTTGAGTTACTCTATGTTATGCTGAATATGTTAGAATGTAAAACAAAAATTATTAACTGTCACTCCTCTAAGTAATTTTTAATTATTATCATCAATAAATGTAAATGGAAATGATATAAAATTTACTACTCCGTCACACTAGTATAACACTAGTTAAATATCTTCATTGGGGTTACATAGTACTGTCAAACATGCTAACACACAAAAATATAAGTTCTGGTGTGAAAGTTTTTCATCATTACAGAAAATTTGATGGACAAACAATGGTAATAAAACATATTTCTGTAACATGTGTCTCTTTAAGCCACCTGAGGATGTCCTTTCATCAAATCTAACAACTGTGTTAAGTTCTGAGCCAACGCTGTCATGTCTCGAGAAAATGACAACACACATCACTAAACACTAGGCATTATGAAGAGATCTTTATTGCAGAGCATCAATCAGCTGCACATTTTGTAATCTAAATAGGAAACTGACCATATACAGTTCAATGTCACAAAAGGGAATGCCTTTTAGAGTACTAATTCCAGGATTCTTATCATTTGTAATATTCTCGCAACTTTTAATAAAATTTCAGTATAAAAAAACAGTCTAGGCTGTAAAAATAGCATGAGCTTTATTGAAGTGTTTTGTCATTATGAGGCATCTTCAGAGATATTACAGAAATTACGGGCAACATTCAGAAATGGTTGAAATTACGGGCAACATTCAGAAATGGTTGAAATTACGGGCAACATTCAGAAATGGTTGAAATTACGGGCAACATTCAGAAATGGTTGAAATTATGGGCAACATTCAGAAATGGTTGAAATTATGGGCAACATTCAGAAATGGTTGAAATTATGGGCAACATTCAGAAATGGTTGAAATTTTGGTGTCCACCTTCAGCGAAGGCATGTGTTATTACGCGAACACTATATCATGGCAGTTTTAGGTGGGGAGTGTTTTGAACAATGATTGCATAAGATACCGGCAAACAATTGTGCAGTAGCCACTACCAAACGCTTTGTGTACTCCAATTTATTTTCTGTTGTGGATTGCTTGTTTCCTTTTATTGTTCTGAAATGAATGGAGGGTCTAACCCTGGTGCATAAAGGGATTCGAATGCATCTCACCACAACAAAAGCAATCAGCGATCCCTATGACCGTTATGTCAGTTCTGCATTTGTGGAAGCACAGAATGCAGACACAGGATGGCAGCCCTTTGAGAAAGAGCCAGGTCTTATACCCCGGTACCACTCCTCTCACCTCGGGTATTCTAAGTTCTCATTTGTTTATGGTCACAGCTGACTGCCGTGATATAATGTCTGCATAACACCCGAAGTTCCTATACAATTTCTGAAGATGTCTCAAAAAAGCAAAATGTGTCAAAGCCTATGTTAGCTTTAAAACCTAGACAGTTTCTTTCAAACAGAAAATATATTACAATTGCTGCACCATGGCCATAGAGTAAGAGGATTTATACAATTTTATTAAATTATCCTTAAGGTGTGACTACACATTTATCTCCTGTGCTGCAACTGGCCACCACATGCAAACCGAGCAGCTCATTGTACACAGACTTAGTTGGAGGTTGCCTATCCCAAGGCTTTCATGTGCAGCAAAAATAGGATTTTTCATCATTTTTAGAGGGGGTTACTATGCTAAAGTGTCAGGAAATTTGAAGTTACTTGCTACCCTCATTTCCAAAACAATGACCTGCCAACAGGTATTATTATAAATTTAGGGTTTTGTTTCATCGACCCACAGACTGTTTGCTATTGATTTCCCTCAAACACACTCATCAAATGTCTTTACAAATTAAATAACTCTGATGAAATACTAGAAGAGGTAGAGAAATTATAGTCCATTGGAACAGCTGGAAATGGTGGAGACATTTGAAAACTAGCAAACATAACCCTATTTCGACTGATGATATAGGCTGTAAATAAAATGTTGCAGAGCACTTTTACTCACATAATTTTACAGTCAAGTAATTATTGTGGTGCTGTGTTCTGACAGTGTCTGCTTCCCCAACATTCACTTTCCATGGCAGAGATACAGAAAATGCTCAATCGTGACAGAGTACCGTAACTGCACAACAAAAATCGCACAGTCCTTGCAATTTAAACAGTTATTAATGCATAGATGCGTTGAAAACATGTTTTCACAGAATGCAATGTTTAATACAAAAATAGCAAGTTTTTAACAGGAAGACATCAACACTGATATCCTTCATCACAGTTTCACAGCACAGAGCTCATGAAATCACAGAACCATGAAAACCACAGCATGAAATAATTTAATACATGATGCACGAATTAAATCACGAATATTAACCAAAATTTACATTTCAACCTAAGCAAGACACCAGGCACCACTAGATCAGCCGTTTACCACAATCTTAATTTTACGGAACAGTAAAAAATTGAAATAATCATTGTCAGTGTTTCATTGTCAGAAGCATGTTGGCACAATGCCACATCTTCCGCAGTAGCAGTAGGCCGCAAGGGATGATCAAAGCAGAAGCCACACTGGATGAAAATTTTCGAAATCTAAGCACTGCATTTTATAGTTGATAAACTTGGGGCCTACATATATTTGTGTCTGGATGCAACAGCATATCACGAAATGTGATAATAGAAAGAAACTTCCACATGGGAAAAATATATTAAAAACAAAGATTCCATGACTTACCAAGCGGGAAAGCGCCGGTAGACAGGCACAGTAAAATAACACACACACACACACAAAATTTCGAGCTTTCACAACCGGCGGCTGCTTCGTCAGGAAAGAGGGAAGGAAAAGGAAAGAGGGAAGGAAAAGGAAAGAGGGAAGGATGTGGGTTTTAAGGGAGAGGGTAAGGAGTCATTCCAATCCCGGGAGTGGAAAGACTTACCTTAGGGGGAAAAAAGGATAGGTATATACTACTGTGTGTGTGTGTGTGTGTGTGTGTGTGTGTGTGTGTGTGTGTGCGTGCGCCCACACACACACACACACACACACACACACACACACACACACACACACACACGCACACACACAAGCCTGTCTCTCTCAAATGACAGGCAGATAAAAACAAAACTCAATGAATTTGGTGCCATCCAATTCATGTTCTTGCCCTTATTTCAAGCATTTACTTTAAGTTAACAGGATGATAAATGATAAGCAGAAAATCATTAAATGTTCGAAACAAAAATCCACTACTGCAATCAACTAACTTTTCTTAATAATGACAATACATTTTTCTTCTGGTAGCAAGGCAACAGCCACACCAGATGTTCCTCTGTTACGTATAAGAGAAGAAAAGCAACCCTCAACAGTGGAGACAACAGGGTGACTTTCTCGGATGTCAGGAATTCTGGTACAAGCCAGTTGATGGCCATACCTTTTCTGCAGTCTGCTCCTCAAACAAGGAGACAACAGTTTGTGTGTCACCAACTGCTAACCCGTTTGAGTCTTCACAAGAACTGTGCCTTAAATTAATACAGAAAACTGCAATCACTCACTTATTTGGAACAGTTATTTATTCCACAAACTGGTTTTTGAACCTTTTCAGGCTTATCTTCTGATGGTGCACTGGAGGTGGTATGACTAGCCAGAGCTAGAAAAGGACTCTTAGGCTCCTAAGATTATGTTTAGTTCAACTTCCTTTAAATTTTTTTTTTTTTTTTTTTTTTTTTTTTTTTTTTTTTTTTTTACAAGTTTCATTTATTTTCTGTGGTATGTTATGAGGAAAGCTGCACTGCCATGTAGATAATGTCAGCGACACGATTATCTGGGAAGGTATTTCAGACAGAACCCAAAAATTATTCTTTTCAAATTTGATTAGTTCACATTATTAGATTCATAAAAACTGAAAACTAATAATTTTATTAGCTTTCTTAATCCATTTCATTTCTATACAGAAGAATTTTGTACTGCTGAGTGCTGTAGAGATTTCTAAAAAAAAACTACTTGCTTGCAGTTTTTTTTGATTCAAGCTCAATTCCAAGTCATCAGGACTTCTGATATGATTTTTCACAGATATTTCTTAACAACTGCAGAATATAATGAAAGCCGTCAGACAATTTCAGTACTAGCAGTACATGGGCCCCATGAAAATGATGCAAAAGAGTTTGCTGAAGACATTTCTCTGTAAAAGTGGGCAAAAAAAAAAGGGCCACTTCATGCATTTTTAGAAAAACTGTCAAATCTGCCCTGAATTTGTAACCTACTGGAGAGCAGTAGGTGAATGAAAGTTTTTGGTCAAAGACCTGGTAGTGCTAAGTTATTACACACAAAGTATCAAGTGTATTCTACAATTACTTCCACAGGTATAAAAAACTAAACTTCACACTTTTTTTGAGCATAATTTTTTCGGACAACTTAGCTTCAAATTACCCATATGCAAACCACTCAGAAAATCTTTTTTATTATTATTTTGCTTAAGAGTGCCAAAACTGCGTTAACAGAAATGTCCGATTCCACCCGTCTGCTTTGACCAATGACGTCACCAATATGACGGAAATGATTTCACAACAACTCTCATATCGCGACTATGACGTCATAACGTAAACAACAAACACAAAAATAGATTTAAAAAAATCAAATATATATATTCCTCCAAAAATATAATGAAACTAATGGGCCGAGTAAGGGAAACTGGAGGGTTTTGGGTGGGTACAAACAAAAAAATAAACACACGCCACTAAACCAAACAACAGAATCGATAAAATAAAATGACCAAACCTTCCCAAAATCAACTAAAAACAATATTGACTGGAATCAAACACTTCCCTTGACCTATATAGGTCAGCAGCAACTACCAACACAACACTAACTCTCAAAACTTTCACCACCACCACACTTAATCCTAGAAAATCAAAATTATAATCGAACACTTCCCTTGACCTGATATCCTTACGACATCTCCACATATAGCCGTCCCTGATCAGAGACACTGGAACTATGGTAAGCCTTATTTCTTCACGACACACTGAACACTTCACGACTTCAGCCAACATGCCTAATAGCTGAATAAATTTTATTCAGTCTCCCACACCGCCGACAACCAAAAACTGTTGACTTTGTCAGTCGTATCCACAACTAACAAAAACAAAGCGATTTACCAAAATTCACACACTACGAACAGAAAAAAACTACAATAACGTCGACATAACAAAACCAAAATCGTTAACTCATTGAAACATATTTTGATGAAACTACAGTCAGCACTGAAATAGAACCACGCAATTGAACCCCATATGCCACATTACACACTAACCATAAACACACCACCAGGGAGAACCACAGACCACAACAATACGCCACCTGTAAACACACTATACACGCAAACTAAACCAAAATCACCACCTAACACACAAAACACCACCAGAGAGCACCACCAATCATATCAAAGCGACACCTACAAACACGCCATACAACACAACAGCCTTACGTCACGGGTCAAACCCGACGGGTGGAATCGGACGCTTCAGTTAATCCCCAAAATGTGTACTAGGTAACATAGATTTTAATTAAGAAAATATTGCTAGAGGTATGTCTCAAAGTTGCCAAAAACTAATGGGTGCACTGCTAATAGACGCAGCATTGCAGCATACAAACAAATGAACATCTCTGCAAATATAATAGGGACAAAAGTAAAACTTTACCAACGTTCATTGTGGACGTATGCAAAAATTTGCACAGAATCTGATCATCATGTGGCAACATTTTCCAAAAGTACATCACTTGTCATAGAACAGTTCAGTGGCAAACATTGCAGACTTAGAAATAGACAGACATAGCACTGAGCAATACAGGCGAGTGATATGTCTCGTGCTTACCTGATTCTTGTTGGAGGATCAGATGGCAGCCATTTAGGCATTATACCCATCTCAAACCAAACGGGCCTTTATACGAGAGGCGGATCTGACAAAGGAATGCATAACCACTAGAACAGCTGTGGCTGCTGCAGTCTCTCACACTCTTCCTTCAGGACTGACACACCATATTTGTCGGCAGCAACCAATAGCTGGGAAACTGTGCTTGGCGGCGGGGGAGAGGGGGGGGGGGGGGGAAGCTGGAGGGTATAGATGTACGACAGCAGGTGGTGCAGCACCGAGCTCTCCATATCGTGAGTTGTCAGTTGGCTGCTGCTTGCCTCTTCAGGGGGTCGTGCTGGAACATAGCTGCAGCATGGCCCAGTACACCTCCAGACACGTGTCACCTACTACCAACGTCATCACGGCGCAGTCACCAGTGACTGACGGAGAGCCCACGTTCACAGATGAAGTCTTCTGATCTCCTTCCATTGGAGATGATTCTGAAACATGGCATCACTGAATAAGCCGTTGTCCTTACACTACACTGTATACTTGTATGAGCTACTGACAGAGCTATATCAACAGTGGGTAAACACCGTCAAGAGTATGTTGAAAGCAATAATATTGTATCCTTGATGTGTCAAATTGATGCCACAGGCAAACAGCTGTAAATATCTGATAAATTAAGAATTGCTTATTGTTTTGGTAAATTTCATTTGCATTACAATCCCCAGACTTTAATTCGCAGTTATTTACCCATAAAGTCATTCAAAATGGAAATCTAGTAAAATAAAAAGCCAGAAGGAACTATAATAGTACTTTATTCAACAAGTTAACCTCCTGATTTCTCTATGTAATCAAGAAAACAAGGAGCTTTACAACTGGAATCTGTATTACTTCGCACACAATCATTAGTCCCACATCTGCTACAAAAGCCAGGGGTGTCTTTCTAAGATACTTTGTTTCGGGCAAGTAGGTGTAATCAGACTACAATTCACAAAGTACTTTTGACAGAGTCCAACAGCACAACACCCAAACATTTGTAGGATGATGTGTTAGAGTCGCTCACAGAGAATACGGCTTCCCTTCAACTAACATGTGTGTTACCATTTTGTGTTCGATGTCATGCCACCAGTGTTGCAGATGGTATGAATAACTCTGTAATTCCCATTGGTATAAATTCTCAAATACAAGGTCTAATACTGACTAAATATCTCGGCTCCATTTCTTACTCAGTGTCTTGAATACCCACTATGTACGGTCAGGCTATTCTTCAAATGAGAAGTTTTAACACAATTAACCAAATGAAAATTGCCTTGGATCAACCAACAGCAATTTTAGGTACACTCATATTGAAAGAGGAATTTCAAGTAACTCAAAAATTTGATAAACAAAAAAGCCTTGGTAACACACAATATTCCTGCTAAACTTCTCAAAGGGGGAGGAATGGAATCTGAAGACCAGAGTAAGACTGTATGTGTAACATACGTGAAAAGGTTTCAACCACCTACAGATTTTCAAAAGAAGCTTATAATACCAAAAAAAAAAAAAAGTCTTAAAATGTGAACATTATGGAACACTTGCACTAGTTGTGAAACCATCACAAAATAATAACCCCCCGGCTGTCGATAGACAGCGGAGGGACGTAAGCTTCAAAATTAGTAACAGAGGAATGTACGAAAAGAAATTTAGCGCCACAGCTTTTCTAGAAATTCTGATACTTTTTGAGAATATAACATGCAAAACAAAGTTAGAGATCCTGAAGAAAGTAGGAATAAAATACAGATCCCCTTAAGTTAGATGGAAGCTTCATAAAGATGAGACTGATGTTACTGGTGGGTGCTCAACACACATACATGAACATATTCAGAAAGGAGCCCACCTAGAATGTGCTTACCAGTAACTATTTTGATCTATAAAGATAGGAAGCTCAAAGCAAGAAAAGAGAAGCAGGTATTATAATATAGAAGAAAGGATAAGATGTGCTCAAGGCAGACGTTCTACCTGAAAGTGAGCAATATCTGGAATCCATGTTAAATAAGTGATTACAGTTATGGGGAAAGATTATAACTTGAAAAGATAGAAGTTTTGGTGTTGATTTGTGACAAAATATTTGAAACCAGTATGAGTAGGGACTCACATGTGGAAAGCTACTGCAACAAAGTTGACTTGTTTACTTATTTACAAAGCAACATCACTGGTGGTAGAAGCAAAGATAAAATAAGAACAAGACCTGCTAAAAACAACAGAAGTCAGAAAAAATATTCGAAAAGCTGATGTTTGGAGTATTTCATTGTATGAGAACGAGACCTGGATCCTGGGGACAGAGGAACGGAATAGACTGAATTGTTTTAAAGGGCAGTGTTACAAGCTCGGTCTCAAAATCAAATGTAATGACAAGGTGACATAACACAATCCTTAAATCAGCAGGGAAGGCATTTATGGTCCATTGTGAATCAGTTGAGATTGTCAGTCATCCAATGTGACACAAAAGGCTTCTATCAATAGAGATGGACCAGAGGAAGACCACAACCAAAGTTAAAGGATCAAACTACTTTACTCCTCCCTCCCCCCCTCCCACCACACACACACACACACACACACAAAAAAACCAGAAACCATCGGAAAAATACTCGACCAGAAGAAGAAAGATCTGACCCCCCCCCACCCGAAAATAAAAAAACCCATAAACAAAAACCAAATGCAACATAAAAAAATCTCAATTTCACACTACAACTCAACAAAATAGATTGAAACCCCTCTCACCCAACCCCCAATATGAAGAAAAAGGATCTGAAACTACTGTGGACCCAATGGTATATACTCCTCAATTAACCCCACTAATTCCGCCTTAGACCTCCCTTCAACAACCCTAAAAACACATTCTGAATACCCAGCCCCCAATACCACAGCCTCCCCCCCCCCCCACATCCATAAACCAACCACAGGCTTACTCCTCCCATACTTTATCCTCCCAAACTGCGACTCGTCAATCTCTACGACTACCCCAGGCCCACCCACATTAACCTTGTATTTAATATATTCAGAAGGAAACTCGGGATTTTCACTGGCCCAAGACCAGCAATGCCACAACATAGCAGACAATCTGAGAAGCACACCCGTATTAGAGTGTCAAAACCAGTTGTACGCAGAGACGACAAAACAAGGAGTAAACGAAGGGAGAAAAACATGAAGATAATGTTATGGAATGTAGAAGGATTGAAAAACGCAGCATGCATAGCTCCAACAGACTTTCTCGAAGGTTATGATGTAGCAATATTCACAGAAACTTTTCTCACAGAGCATTGGCAACGCCTGAAATTCTATAGCACAAATATGCTGGCAAAGCAAGGAGAAAGGGGGCGACCCCAAGCAGGAATAACAGTGCTACTGAAACTGTGGATAACGCCAATTATAGCGACAACAGAACTAAATCACTCCATTCTAATAGAAGTAAAACACATCACAATACTAGCAACATACTTCCAGCCAAGTGAATCGGCCATAGACATAATTGATGAACTGGGCCAACATAAGACGGAGCAAGAAAGACAAACCTTCACTTATCACAGGGGATCTAAACTGTCAGTTGGATGTACAGAGTCACAAAACAAAATTAGTAATCGAATCACTACAAGGAGGGGGGCCTCATCCTGCTAAATGACACAAACATCCCTACGTACTTCTGCCATAATGGCAAAAGTGCTATTGATATCGCCCTCATGAGGCAACACAAAAGGGGAGATAAGCCCACTTTGGAATGCAAACCACACGCCTATAAGAAAACACATCCCGATGAACATAGCCATACAAAGTGATTGGAAGGCAAGAGAGAACCGAGAAGAGACCACTCGAGGAGACTGGATCCAAGGAAAGTGGAAGAATACCACGACCAGAGAGAACAAATTGAGTCCTTAATCGACAACTCAAATGTAGAGCAGGCAACGCTTGAACTGGAGAAAATCTTAAAACAAGCAACTAACCCCAGGAAAGTGAGAAGAGCTAAACCATGGTTCGATCAAGAGTGTTATCAGCAAAGAAAAGAAGTACTCCAAGCTTTACACCAACTAAAAACGGACACAATCACTCACTACTACAAACATACGCTGAGAAAAGAATATCCTACAAAACACTAACAAGGGAGAAGAGAATGGCATACAGGGAAGAAGACTAGCTGAAGACGCCAGGAGAGAGCCATTCATTGCAATCTCCCCTCGAAAGCAGGCACTGTCACACTATATAAGCATGGAAGAGACATTTCAAAGACATTCTGAACAAATGTGGTAGACAAGGAGTACAGGTAGCAAGTCAAGAGCTCACACCACAAGAGATGCCAGCCTGGTCCCCACTCACTCCAAATGAGGTCCGAAACATCACTGAATCAACAAAAAGGAAGAAAGCAGCAGGACCCGACATGCTTTACAATGAATACCTTAAAGACACAGCCCATCTGCTACCACCAACCTGAACAAAACTTTATAACAAATGCATTAAAACAGCAAAAAGTACCAGGCCAGTGGAGAGAATCAATACTAAGGGTGATGTACAAATGGAAAGGCAACAAACAAATACAGAGGAATAGCCTTGGAAAGCAATCCTTTTAAGGTATTCACAAAACTAATCACAGGAAGAATAAGAGACTTTTAAAAAACATATGGGAAACCATCGATAAGAAGCATCAATATTATGCTGTACCCATAGACTTCACAAAGTCCTTCGACTTCCTTGATCGATCATTAGTAAAAAGGATGCTCGACAAAACCCTGGGAAGAGAGAGCGTCTGGATGAGGATCATAAACCCCCTAAATGAAAGGAACGAGATAAGGATCTCTGAAACCTCGACCTGTCTGAAGCAATAAGGCAAACAAACAGAGTACTCCAAGGAGAACCACTAAGGCCGCTTCTGTTCATTCTGGCAGCAAAGGACATTATGGAAATCAATCAAGACGAAGATGTCTAAGCATACGCCTATGCGGACGACATTGTGATAGGCTCAAAAAACTTAAACTACAGGAGACTATAGAAGACGTGGAGAAATGGTGCACAAAACACAAGTTCGTAATCAACACCGACAACAGGGAAATGATGGTATTCAGACCAGGCGGGAAAATCCCAAAAACGACAAGAATTGCACTACAAGGAAAATAAGTATCTATCACAAAAGATTACAAATATCTAGGGATAACCATCCAGCCATCCGCAAAGTGCTTCACTAAACACACAACAGAGAAAGTGACAAGCCATCAGAGCGATAAACGAAATAAGTTCCATCAGAACACTAAATCTAGACACAGCTATGGCACTCTTCAAATCAAAAATAATACCGATAGTGGCTTATGGGATGGAAATCATATGGATACACCTGAATGAAAAGAACTTAGAAACATTGGAAAAAGTAAAAGCAACCTATAACAAAAGAACATTAGGGCAGCAAAAACCACAAGCTCAAGATTAGTCTACCTTCTCGCCCGACAATCTTTCCTCACAGAGGACCTAAGGACAAGGTTCTAACTTCCCGATACATCAGCATCGGAGAACCTACTAAGATCACTACTCAAGAAAAGAGAGTTTGTACCAACGCAATTCTATGGATCCGGGGCCATGATCGACCGCACTTGGACAGCAGCAAATTTTGAGATGAGACACGTACTTACAAGACTAGCAGTACACGGATTCCACCATGAAATTTGTGCAAATACAACATACCACGAACCGTCAAACCTTTGCAAGTGTACACTATGTGGACAGTCTTGTGAGAGATGCCATATAGAAATATGCAACACGAGGACCAGATCAACTAGAGACTATGCAATAAATGGTTCAAATGATAATCTGTTATAATACCTGCACTGAATGTAATCTACTACTAAGAATTATGCAGACACTCAATACATCCTCGTAATTCACTCTCAAATGATTGTAATGTAATGTATAACTATAATGGTTATTTTACTTCAATAAATCGTTTAATATATTCAGAACAAACCTCACGACAAAAAGAATACCAATCAAGCACCGTTCGCTCACTCACATTCACGTCATGATCACAGAAACCGTGAGTTTGAGCGATTTGATAACAAAATCAACAATCCCACGAGGTACAGCCCCTACAGTGGCACAGGCACACCAATATTTGTATTTACAAAGACCTTCATTCGAAGATATAACATAGCCCCCCTTTCTTACAGACATTATTTGTTTCCATTTGCCTGTAATTATGTCTATGAATGTGCAAATACTGGCGTTACACATTATTGTAGTGGGCAGGAAATCGCGTATCTGTTAGAAATCACAGTGACTGACAAGTCACAGATATCACAATAACAACTTTACAGAATCTAACTGCGATTTTACTCACAATTAGCAGTGGCAAGTAGAACTGCACATTCAACGCCTTGCGCCATCTGTTGACCGAATTTCGTACTGCTTCCTGCGATTTCAGTGACAAGTCGCGGCTAGAAGTCGCAAGTAGTAACTAAAATGCGCAGTTAACAGCGTCATATGTTGGCCAAAATTCTTACTACGCTTTTTCTCTGAGATTTGCTGTCGAGTCCAACTTCGATTACGGTTGCAAATCGCAACTAGAAGTCGCAAGTAGCAACTAAAAAGGGCAATTAACATTCTTTGCTGAGTGCCATCGGCTGACCAACTTTCATACTTCGTTATAAGACTCTGTGCCTCACGAGATCGATGTACTGTGTCTGCATATTATACGAATGACGAAATGCAGATTCAGCACCAGTTGTGGGTGGTCAAACACAGCTGTGACTCTGAATGTATTATATCAATGAGAAACAACATTGCCTTTTTCTCCAGAAAATATGATTTAGGGACAAGTAACCTAATATATGTGTTTGATTCTGCCTCCAATATGACAGTTGTGGTTAATACTCCACGTCTCCACATGCCTATGAAACGAAGACTATAGTAGTGAGTCATATGAATACCTCACTTTTGTTCTGACACAGTTCAAGACTCTGGAGAAAAATTTTGCACTTGGTGTTCTACATGGCAACTGTATACACAAGAACTTTTTGCTGACACTACAACCACCTTCATAAGTAAGCTTTTCCTGGGTTACCTTCAACTACTGCAAAAAAACTATTCCTGATTTAACTGGAAGATCCGTACTTCCCACTTTCATATCAACAGCCTAAAAATGCATACTCTAGACCTTGGGCTCTGTTACAGGTCAGTTTCAAGCCAAGATTGTGAGGAAAGGGAGGGGGCGGCATGTCTCTCTCCAACAAGTCTTTACCAATAATTAAATGGCCGAAAAATTACCGTATATGACAGCTGAACTTGTGGAAAATGAGTTTTTCATTATTCACTCACTATATTTAACATTTATCATTCCTTTAAAATCGCATAACAACTTCAATTAAACAAAGTTCAATCACTCATTCTGCACACTTATTTTATAACTATGGTACTTTTAAACTACAAATCCCCTAAGAGCTGTCTTGAATCTTCACGATTTTCTTTTAAGAGCCTTGATGTGGATAGATACGTACAGCAACCAGTAATCAGGGTCAGAACTGCGTCTGCAAAATCACAAGCATTACTAAACATTTTTGCTGTCACTAACTGCAAACAATGTAATTGACAGAGTATTATTACTAATATTTGCTGTAATGAAAGACACTCAATGGGGGATGTTTCACATTTGCAAGAACGATCTAATTTAAGTAATTACGTTCAATGAAACCCTTCGAAACTAACCTCTAGTCTGACGAAGATAGTCTCAAGATGCAATGGCAATTTCTCCAGATCGGTTGACAATGATATTTTGAATTACCGCTTTACAGAGTGACTGAAATGTAATTTGGGTACCTGTGGACATAACAATACGTTAGAACTCGTTTTCTAAACACGAACTGTTATGGTACTGTACGGCTACTTAGATATTAATTACACTATTAAAAGTTTCACAATCGTTTCTTTAATACAAAAGTAAAGCCAACGGAAGAACAAATGTAAAACATAGTAACGACAGTTTTCTTGAGATGCAATATTCTGGGTGAACAAGTGTAACTTTTTCATACTGTGATAAGTTGCAGAAATCGCAGAAGTAGCAGAAATCACAAAAGTAGCAGAAATCGCAGAAGTAGCTGTGGTAGAGTGCAGAGTGATACAACCTGGATTTCTTTACTGCGAGAAAACACAGTAAAGAATAACAGTTACTGAAAAGTAGCATACACAGAAATCACTGATATCGGAAAATCGCAGTTTAGCCTATCACTACATCATTGCGGTCCAGAACCATTCACAAGTGACGTCAAAATGACGTATCCGAGGACGTTCTGCACACTTGTCGACTGATCAAGATTCGTGGTCGAATCGAGGTGAAATTTTTCGGACCATACTGAAGTGATTGTTAACATGTCGGTGCGTGTCTGCTGAATGATCTTGATACGAGTGTGATCCCCTCGTATGTGACCGTAATGTGAAAGAGATGTGGCTGTTATCACATGTACGCTGTAATGGAGAAATGGAAATGTATTTATAAATTATGTACAAATAAATAAGTCTTATGGATTCTTACCTTATCGGATTTTACGTTTCTTGACCATGCTGTGATTGATCCGTTTATTCCATAGAGGACCAAATACATAGCACAAAAGGTGTGTGTCACGTATACACCTAAACAGTAAATGCAGTACTTCTGTAACATATTCCATAAACCATCATGTAAAACCGTAGAGAGAAGCTAAACACTGCAATTGCTTACGAGAAATAGCATTTGCTGTCGATTACACAGCTCATACTAGGGAAAAAAAACAAACAGTTAATAACTGTGTCGTGCTAAGCCCATTAATTTTTATTTCCTGGGATATGTAATATTTCTGTACAGTTATTATGAAATATTGGTTTACCAAGAACTGTTACTTGTGTTAAAAAATAAATGTTTTCTAGTTATGCCTCACAGGAAGTTAATGTCTTTTCCAGTCTTCTCAGTTAATTATTAAACAACTTTTCAGAAGAAGCAGCCTTTGATATGCATTTAAGTGGTGGTTGTTTGGCTAGACACAGGACAGCTACTAATCTTTCTATGGTCATACAAATGAACTTTGATCAAGCAAAAACGGCTTTAAAGGATCATGAAAGAAACCTCCAAGTGCACCATAAAATTCTTTAAAAACTTCTTCCTGTGTTCAGGCAAATTAGTAAGAATACTTGTGTGTTGTGCCTGAATAAAGAAATGCAGTGTCCTCACACAAAAACTATATACAGATTTAAGAAGAATGGGTAAATGATTTGACTGCACAAGCTACAAGGCAGTTTGCTACAGAGTTCATAGCTCTGTCAGCAGGAAGAAATAATAGTAAATGACAATCTGTGTTACATAGAATGTTATTTTAAACCTTTCACATTATCTCCACTTTCCTGGCAATTTAACTAAGCACATTTCACAGCTGAATGAAATATTCCATTTTGTATATGAATCTCGTTCATGTCGACTATCTCCACAGATGGCTGTAACTATTCAGTTTTTGAAAATTTTACTAAAAAAGCAAAAAGAAGGGAAAGCAGAAAGGTGGAAGGAGTATGTAGAGGGTCTATACAGGGGCGATGTTCTTGACGACAGTATTATAGAAATGGAAGAGAATGTAGATGAAGATGAAATAGGGGATATGATACTGCATGAAGAGTTTGACAGAGCACTGAAGGACCTGAATCGAAACAAGGCCCCAGAAGTACACGACATTCCATTAGAACTACTGACAGCCTTGGGAGAGCCAGGCCTAACAAAACTCTACCATCTGGTGAGCAATATGTATGAGACAGGTGACATAATCTCAGACTTCAAGAAGAATATAATAATTCCAATCCGAAAGAAAACACGTGTTGATAGATGTGAAAACTACCCAACTATCAGTTTAATAACCCACACCTGTAAAATACTAACACGAATTCTTTACAGACAAATCGAAAATCTGGTAGTAGCGGACCTCAGGGAAGATCAGTTTGGATTCCATAGAAATGTTGGAACACGTGAGGCAATAATGACCCTACGACTTATCTTAGAAAATAGACTAAGGAACGGCAAACCTACGTTTCTAGTACTTGTAGACTTAGAGAAAGCTTTTGATAATGTTGACTGGAATACTATCTTTCAAATTCTGAATGTGGCAGGGGTAAAATACAGGGAGCGAAATGCTATTTACAATTTGTACAAAAACCAGATGGAAGTTATAAGAGTCAAGGGGAATGAAAGGGAAGCAGTGGTTGCGAAGGAGGTGAGACAGGGTTGTAGCCTATCCCCAATGTTATTCAATATGTATATTAAGCAAGCAGTAAAGGAAACAAAAGAAACATTCGGAGTAGGAATTAAAATCCATGGAGAAGAAATAAAAACTTTGATGTTCACGTATGACATTATAATTCTGTCAGAGACAGCAAGGGACCTGTAAGAGCAGCTGAACAGAATGGACAGTGTCTTGAAAGAAGGATATAAGATGAAAATCAACAAAAGCAAAACGAGAATAATGGAATGTAGTCGAATTAAATCGGGTGATGCTGAGGGAATTAGATTAGGAAATGAGACACTTAAAGTAGTAAAGGAGTTTTGCTATTTGGGGAGCAAAATAACTGATGATGGTCGAAGTAGAGAGGATATAAAATGTAGACTGGCAATGGCAAGGAAAGCATTTCTGAAGAATAGAAATTTGTTAACATCGAGTATATGTTTAAGTGTCAGGATGTCGTTTCTGAAAGTATTTGTATGGAGTGTAGCCATGTATGGAAGTGAAACATAGATGATAACTAGTTTGGACAAGAAGAGAATAGAAGCTTTCGAAATGTGGTGCTACAGAAGCATGGTGAAGATTAGATGGGTAGATCACATAACTAATGAGGAGGTATTGAATAGGATTGGAGAGAATAAAAATTCGTAGCACAACTTGAGTAGAAGAAGGGATCGGTTGTTAGGGCTTATTCTGAGGCATCAAGGGGTCACCAATTTAGTATTGGAGGGCAGCGTGGGGGGTAAAAATCTTAGAGGGGGAGCAAGAGATGAAAACACTAAATTGATTCAGAACGATGTAGGTACTGGGAGATGAAGAAGCTTGCACAGGATAGAGTAGCATGGAGAGCTGCATCAAACCAGTCTCTGGACTGAGGACTACAACAACAACAGCAACTAAAAATTCACAAACAACATAACACTATGAAGAGAAGTTTGTGGCACAACTTGACCAGAAGAAGGGATCGGTTGATAGGACATGTTCTGTGGCATCAAGGGATCACCAATTTTGCATTGGAGGGCAGCATGGAGGGAGACCAAGAGATGAATACACTAAGCAGATTCAGAAGGATGTAGGTTGCAGTAGGTACTGGCAGATGAAGAAGTGCAAGAGATAGAGTAGCATGGAGAGCTGCATCAAACCAGTCTAAGGACTGAAGACCACAACAACAACATGTTGATTGTAACTGTGTACACCCAATTTAATCGAGAGGTAATTCTTATGGCCATAATTCATATGTAAAATATTGCCAGGGTAGAACAATTCTCATATCCAACAGCTCAGTGAATGCTGCATTTATGTCAGGTCTTTAGTTCAGCTGTTGAATCTTCGAATTATGTGTAATGAACTGGCAAGAGCTATAGACAGTGTCATAATATGCAGCCAAGTATTTTAAATGCCTGTTGAATCATCAGAGCTTGATGGCACTGACGAGTTAAAAATCTTTGTCGAATTTGTATACCATTACTTTAATATTTTCATTCCCCTCATAAGATTAGTAATAGCCTGGAAGCACACTGCTGCTTCAGTCGCAGGTTCGAATCCTGCATCGTGTATGGATGTGTGTGGTGTCCTTAGGTTAGTTAGGTTTAAGTAGTTCTAAGTCTAGGGAACTGATGAACTCAGATGTTGACTCCCATAGTGCTCAGAGCCATTTTTTGAATAGTAATACAAATCATAATAAGTACTGTACACAAAATTCCTGTTGCACAGGAACAACACCTCTTTAACACTTTCGCTGGCGCTTAGAAGCATCAAAACAAGCCACGAGCCAGAGCGACTGACGCTTTGAAGGGTCCAAGCTCACTGTCGGATTACTCAGTCTAGTTGCAGCGCCTAAGCTAGCATCAAAGCGTGTAAACTTTTGTTTTGTGTGGTCAGTTATCGAACGTATATTGTTCGTAATGGCGGCTACTGAACCGATACCTGGATCTCCCAATGGGAAAAGGAGCAGGATAAGTGTTAAATTTGCAGAGGAACAGTTACTTAGTGTACTAGACGACAGTGATTTTCTGTGTAGTGAGGACAGGGCATACCACGGAAATTGTGATTTAGCGGCTGCAGAAGAACTGCAGAGTGATGATAGCGTTGAGGCACAGCTTTCGAATCTGTTTAGTGACAGTTGCGAATCTGACGATACAGATCAAGACGATTGTGTGGAAATCAACGACGAAAAAGAGCGCTATCTGTCACATGGAGATAATCCTGGCATAAAGAACCTTATAATATGCAGTATCACCCATTTACGAAGGAGGAAGTTTTGCAAATTCATCCTGCTGGTAATCCTACTATGGATTTCTTCAGGTTATTGGTAACAGACGAATTGTTACAACTTGTAGCTGACGAAACGAACGATAATGCAGTCAATATATTGCTGAGCTAAAATAAAAAAGAGAGATCCTGGATCTGTAAATGGAAACATTTACTTATAAGAGAATTACTAGTTTTCCTGGGTGTTTCATTACATATGGGTAACTTTAAATTTCGCCATTACAAGACTAATGGAAGAAAGAACCACTGTTTGAGAATAGATGAATAGCGATAGTATAATCAGAGACCGGCATTTGATCATACACCCTCTCTGCATTTTGCAAAAAAATCCACTTCCAGGATACATGAAACCAGACGATCGTTTATATAAGATACGACCTACATTGGATTACGTTAACATGAGAATGTAGTGGAAATACGAGAGGAAAAAGTCAAGCTGAAAATGTCGAATTGCATTTGATGGCAGAAAAGCTGCATGTTGGTCATCACATTTACTTGGACAATTATTAGAACATTTTTCGTTTAGCTACAACTCTGTTGAACCTAAAAACACTTTCCACAGGTACAATGAAATTAAATAGGAAATATACTCCCGAAGACGGTGTATCGGCAAAACTTGGGAGAGGAGAGACAATTGCGCGGTATTCTAATGGAGTTATATTTGGAAAATGGAAGGATCGACGAGAGGGTCCTACATTTCCCCAGAACATTTAAATGTTATGGAGCAAGTGACGAATGTGCGCCAGCAAATAGTCACGAAACATTTGCCTATTATCAGGTACAATGCGTGTATGTCTGGGACTGATAAACAAGATCAGATGTTATCGTATTATTTATGTGAACGAAAGACTATCCGCTGGCCGAAAAAACTATTCTTTCATGTCATTGACATGCTAGTTTTCAATCCTCTATATCTATATCTATATACAACAAATAGTAAATAAAATGACATTGTACGATTACAGAGTGAACATTACAAAGGGCTTCCTTCCACCAATGGACGTTACACGACACCCGAGCAAGAAACATCTCAAACAAACACACGTTGTGCAAAAGCGGGAAGCTACTGCAGGGAAGAAACAAGTTATAAGGAAGTATTCGGAACAAGGCAAGTGCACTGATACACCATACGAGTGTACAACCTGGATACTGCTTTAACTTTTGTGTAATTTCCCATAAGCAGCAAACACGCGATAATATCGGGGAAATTCCGGTTATCCAAGACAACTACTTTTATTTCTTTTGATATTGCAATGTTGCTTTTTATGATGTGAAAGGTTAGAACTTTTTTTCACAAGTACTCAGAAAATGAGGTTTTATTTTGTGTTAAGTCGACTTATTTCTTATTGCGTTGTAAAGCGTTCACTTCAGTTTTTTGAGACAGAATTTGTTGTGCAAAATTTGTTTTAATAGCACCGCAATTGAAGCGATGGGGGACACAAGAGAAGCCTCCACATAGGGTGTGTTTCGCTTACTAATTTCTACACATCCGGGCGTCCCCTGGGTGTCTATGATGAAGGTAGACAGCTAATTCTCTCATACCAGGAAATGTGTGTGAAATCGTATGGGACTTAACTGCTAAGGTCATCAGTCCTTAAGCTTACACACTACTTAACCTAAATTATCCTAAGGACAAACACACACACCCATGCCCAAGGGATGACTCGAACCTCCGCCGGGACCAGCCGCACAGTCCATGACTGCAGTGCCTTAGACCGCTAGGCTAACCCCGCGTGGCTCTCATAAAAGTAGCAAACATGCTACTAAATTGACGATATCTATCAGAGTCAATCTTAAAAAAGCGCATTTGAAATAAATATAATTTCAAATTAATCCAGTTTCCTTTTTCCTTCTTAAGAATTTGCGATTTGGAATCCAAATTTTTCCTGAATGCAGTGGATTTGTTGCTTGTTTGAATTGTATTTTTTGTCACATTATCAACAAATCACGAACATTTGAATGACACCTGTGACCCCTATAGGTGTCAGACAGCAAACAGACTTTCAAACGTGACCACAAAACAGTCAAAGCTTATTTGACATGCAACAAAAGGAACCACTCAGCCTTGAATGTCATGTAATTTTGCACTCTGCTGCTAAGTTTTCCTTTTGGATTTAATAAATTTCTTAAAGAGGCACCTCTTACAAACACTAGCAATCCACATATGTACCATATGTGACTCATATTCCTTATGTATCACAACTTTATTTCAGCTTCACCATGTCGTTGCTGGTAACTGTTACCATGGAAGAGTAGATTTGTTACTCCAAATAATAGCCACATTAAGGAAGGTTAAGAAGAAAGTCATTTACAAACTAGTGAAAAGGAGGCAGGCTTCCCCAAAAGTATAGAGGGTGCCATAAGTAGTCGCTTTCATTGGATTAAGTTCTTTCCATATCCTTTCTGGAGATTTCAGCCAGTTGCATCCTACTGTAAAGATATGACAAATACCTCGTTAGAAGTGCCTTGGTCACGAATCCAGTTTGTGTAACAGCAGAGTTTAATAGACTAACCAAAAACCTTAGTGTTATATGACCAGAGCAGAAAAAACTTTATTAAATGCACAAAGGACTGGAAGGTAACTTCCTTTCATTTATGGACCATTTTCCAAAAAATACACTCTGTGTCAAGGCGTTCAAATTGTACATCATCTTTCTGAATATTTTTATTAAAGCAGGAAGAATTGGGATTGTTTAACTTACTTTTATCCTAAGATATGTTACAGATTGTATATAAAGTTCATGCAAAACAGTAGAGTTGGAATATGACCTCTTACTTCATCTGATTGCTATAATGAGAGAAATTAACTTGAATACAATATTATAGGAAACAGATGAAGACTAGGTGGGAGATAGACTAAGAGAATATTTTCACATGGGGTTGAAAGACCCTCATCAAAGTAAGGCACCTGGAGCAGACATCTCCTGACACTTGTGGAGATCCTTCAGACAGCCAAATCAAAGTATTCCATGTGGTATCCAAGATAAGAGACAAGCGAAATACCTCCACATTTCAGAAGGAAGTAACAATTCCTATTCCAAAAATTCAGGCACTGAAAATTATGAATATTACAGAACTATCAGTGCAGCAAGTCATGGTTGTAGTTTGACACAAATGAACTACAGAAGAGTGGAAAAACCGGTAGGTGCCAACTGACCTCAGGAAACATCGATTTGGTATCTGGAAAAAAGTAGCAACACATGAGGCAGTATTGATCCTATGAAAAATCTTACAAGTGGATACAGCGAAAGCTTTTGACACTGTTGCCTGGACTATACACTTGGAAATTCTGAAAGTATCAAGGATAAAATGCATAGGCTAAAATTTGCACACTAATGAAACAGTAACACGTAAAGATATAAAAAGGGGAGGGAGTAAAAACTCTCCAGTGGAGCCCAGCAATGTGCGAGGGTGGGCCGGTGCCACTCTAAAATGGCAGGTACCGCTTGGAGCCGACGCTCCTAAGTACACGTGAGCTACAGACTGTCAAGACCTTGTAAGATCTGTAGGATCATGTTCTATGCTGACTTAATGATGTCACCTTAGATGCATTACTTCATATAATTTCAATTTTTGAAGGCTATTCTGTGTCAAATAAGTTAAATTTAGAATTATCCATTTAAGCTTATTATTTGCTGTGTGGAAGATGGGTTTATGTTCATGTGATATTTTTAATGTTGATTGTGGTATGGAGTAATCATATGTAAATGCCCAATAAAACAGATTGATTTTTATGTTTTTTGTTTATGTATAATAATCCTATAGCTTGGTGACCTGATCTGTGTGTATAAGATATTCATTTCATGGTAAAATGAGGCAATAACATATCAGAAATTGTGTACAGAAGATACCTAATTAACAACACCTGAAAGTAGCTAAAGGTCTGGATTTCAATACAATTCCATTCGTCGAGAGCTGCAAGATCACCAATGGTATCTGTACAGATACCAGCTTCATATAAATTAGTAAGTTTTCTACTGACGATTATTCACCAAAGCTGACAAAACAGGCTGCATTCAGTAGTAGAACTACATAATTGTAATGCCTCAGTAAAAACCTTGAAACTTTTAACTGGTTTAGTTTAGCAGGAGCATTTTTAGGTGTTGACACATGGACTGCAATCCAACATAATGGATTACAAATATATATGACGGTAGTATCTGTTCCCGAAAGAACAGTTACTGTGGTGACCAGGCAGCATTGCTAGAAATGAAATGATAAATAAATGGACACCCTAGCTGCAAACAGGCGTTGATGTACTTCATTGGGGACATGTTGAAAATGTGTGCCCTGACCGGGACTCGAACCCAGGATGTCCTGCTTACATGGCAGACGCTCTATCCATCTGAGCCACCGAGGGCACAGAGGATAGTGTGCCTGCAGGGACTTATCCCTTGGACGCTCCCCGTGAGACCCACATTCCCAACTTAATGTCCACACCACTACATTCGTAGTGCGCCTAATAGATGTTTGCCTAACATACTCGTTACTCGTGGCAGATTAATCTACCAAGTTCCATACGAGTTCGAGCATACCGTGTGCGTTCGCCCAAGAAGGTCAATGGCTGGGAAGCCATATTTTAACTATATATGACAGTATACAAAAACTCAGTTTAAGAATGGAAAACATTTCTCCAGCCACACTTTTACTTGACTTGGCTCATATTGGAAGGCAATCCTAGGTTTACCACCTGACAGTGGATCAATACTGTGTCTATGGCAATATCTTCGACAATCACCAACTGAGGAACTGTTTACAGTTTGTATAGAAAATTTGAAAACTATTTTTTATATCAATCAGAACACTCATTTCTAAAGCACCTTCTTTAACAGTCTCAAAGATAGCTCAAAGACTCTCTCTTTGCTTCTCCATCAAATCAGCAGACACACACATTCTTACAAAAGATTGTAAAGGAAATACGAATTCAAGTGTATGATGGAATGCATCATACAGCCAATAAGCTGGCTCTAGATACATTTATTGATGATAATTTCACTGGGACACGCATACTAGGTCGAATGAATACTACATTTTACCCCACTGAAAAAAAATTAGAATCACACGTATTGGATCTTGTAATATAGAAATAAAGCATTGTTTGACGAGACTAGATTGCAGAATCAGGTTGATGAGTGGCACAAGGCATCAAGCCAACACATGATTTATTACAGACATGGTACAGGTGCCAATGGAGAAGTGAAAGCATTACTTCTTTATTCTATCAGAGCTGTTAACAAAGAGATCAACTGTACAAGCATTTCCTCAGACAATAGTTTACTTGTGCCTTTTCCGTCAGAAACAGGCTTGAGGAAGATGGCTGAATATATACCACACGACATGAAGAGATTTCTGGGTATGTTGTATGAAATTTCAGAATCACCAACAGAGATTTTACAGATCATACAGAAGAGATAATGAGGCTTCTCAGAGAAACGTAAATGCACCACCATACGTTTAACATCAGTGGCCATCTGTACATGAAAAGAGGGTGAAAGGTTACGAGGATGAGGGCAATTTTGACACCATTGTCATGGCAGATGGAGTTGAAGCTATGAACAAGATTATAAACATTTTCTTCTTAAAATGGAATACAGATGGGACCTAGAAGAGAGTTACTGAGGATATAAGAAATCAGTTTCTTCCAAGCCTAATTAGAAAGTACTGTCTCCAGAATTCTGCCATCAAATCATAAAAGAAGTTCCATTGTTCTTGCATTAAAAAAAAAACAATCAAGTTTGTGAAACGTGTCATGCAGTGATATGCATCACCGAAAGTTAGCTGCAAGATTAGTGAATGTGAGGTTGGACTGTTTGTTTTGTATGGAGAGTACAATGTTCAGAGACTGTAATTATGTTGTAAGCTTTGTTCTACCAAACTGCATGTGTAAAGTTTTTCAGATATATAAATACCCATGCAAGCATTTCTGTGCAATCTTTATTTTCTGTCCAGAGTGTGGTTTTGATTAAATACCAGAAAGCTGCAGGAATAGCCCATAAATCTGTCTTAATGAGATGTATGGGTCTGGCTTCAGAAGTGTCTCTGCAGTAATTTCACATGAAGACAATAGCAATGAGGATACAGTTAAGAAAAAAATATACTTCAGCCATTTATTTTGCAGAAATTTGAAGTGAGGGAGTTGTGTAAACAGGTTTATAATCTCACATATAACCATATCAACAGTGAAACATTACGAAAAGTACTTGAATCACTCAGCAACTATGTGCAAGATTTGCAGTTAGCAAACCCTGAAGGTTGTGGTCTCCCCACAGCTGTGCTATCAAATTACCATCAATAATATTAAGTAAGATGCCAGTAATTTTACAGGGCCTGCCATAAAGACCCATCTCACTGTAATGTTCATGTATTTGTGCCTTAATGGATAATTAACTACAAAGTAATAGATCACATGGAGGTCATAGCATTCCATTTGAAGGGTCAAACAATAAGAGGTATCTAAAATATAAATAAGTGAGATCTTTATGCCAAGTTCTGTAAGTAAACTTTGTCACACATATGACTTTTAGGTAGCAGTAGTGAAATATATTTCTCTGAGGAAAGTCAATAAGGTAGTTGTATTGACCCTGATTTGCATTTCCTTTACCCAAGTAACGATGTATACTTCCCATTACAAGAAATTCTTGGACTGCTGAGAAACTGTTCAAAAATTACAATCAAGTCGCAAACATTTATGTGCCACAACAAAAGCAATTTGATATACACATGAAACACTATATGGATGGTTTTCCTTCAGCAATGCTATCAATCTTCCAAGTTATCCCTGGAATACAACAGGCTTAATGCAATCTGGTGTGAATTTTCCTATGGATTGATTGGCCAGAAATCCATAACTGAACCTAACAAATAAATTAACAACATTAAAACCAAGTAATTGAGTTATGGAATATGATGATAACTGACACACATGAAGTTTCCCAGGCACAATTCCAAAATTGAATACTCACTTCTTTTGGTGCCCAATGACATTGCTCACCAGGTGTAATGCCCAGAATTACTTTAACTGAATCTAATAAACATTGCTGGTATTAAAGGAACAGCATCTGCTTCTGTGTGTGGTATCCGCAGTAACTCTGCAAAGTTATTAAGAACATTAGAACCAAGGAGGTAGATATCCAATATGTATGTAACTGATATACATTAAGCTTCCAAAACAATTAAAAAACTGAATTCTTACTTCATTTGGCCCCCAGTGTCATTGCTGACCAGGAAACACTATACTCTTCTGTCAGAGTGATATTGGGCAATCGGCAGTCTCACATGTTCATTAACAGGGCAGTCTTTATCTTTTTCTCTGTTTCAAGTAAATCATTAGACATGTATTAAAGCAAATGAGAGCAAGTTCATTCTTATTTGGAAAAACAAATGCAAAATCTTTCCTACATCAGTCATTTGACATCTCAATGCCACTTGAAGATATATCTAATTTTTTCCCCACCTTTTCAACTGTCAACATTGTCTCATATTTGAATTACCCTAACTTTAAAGTTAAAATATTTCACTTCATATTTTAAAAATTTTCAAGTTCTTTACTATCGTCTTGTCTAATTTCTCAGAAAAATCTTTTATCTGATGAACAATGAAAAATTCAGGATGGAATGTAACACTATTATGAAAAGGATAGTAGATGCTGCTCAGTCGGAAAGTTATCTTTGAGGCAACAAGGCTCTTTTCAAAAGTACACACACAGACACACACACACACACACACACACACACACACACACACACACACACACACACACACACACACACACACTCAAACACAAGTGTAGCAACTATCCTTTTTATGATATTTTATCTACCGCTACCTCGAAATTCAAATGTGCAACAAAGTTTTAAATCAGACACCAATATAAAGACCTCAGAGCACTTCATCTCGAGGATCAGAAATGATGGAGCTTATTTTTATTTTACATAGACAAATAGCTATCTAAAATACAAATAATTTGTCATTTCTTACCCTTCAAATGAAAAGTTATAATGTGTTTAAGGCAGATCATGAATGGTTTTTGGCATCTTTCTTCTCTATTGTCTGGAGCTTGATGGCACTGCTAATGAGAGACCACCAACTTCAGGGTTTGCTACGAGGGATGTCCGCAAAATAAGGTTCTCAATTTTTTTTTCACAGTGTAAAACATGTTTATTTCATGAATGCGTACATTTTTCCAAAGTTTAGACTTATACTTTTTTTCTGCATAGTCGCCATTGAGGTCCATACATTTTTGCATGCCGTGTATGAGCTTTTGAATGCCCGAGTCAAAAAAATCTGCCGCCAAGCCGCACAGATACGTGAGAACCACTTCTTCCAGCTCTTCTCTGATGCTGAAATGTGTTCCACCCAGGTGATTCTTCATGTCAGGGAAGAGATGATAGTCACTTGGGGCTAAATCCAGGTTGTAAGGTGGGTGTTTGACAATACCCCATCCGAATTAAGCGATGAGCTCGTTGATGCACGCACCCCCTTGGACAGCATACCCCTCCTCTTGTTTTGAAATGCACTCCGCAATTTTTGCAGTGCCTCACAGCACCCGGCAGCGTTGATTGTTGTGCTGGTGGGCAAGATCTCGTACAACAATACCACCTTCCTGTCCCAAAACACTGTTGCCGTCACTTTGCGTTTGTTTGAATTTTCGCGATCTCGGCAATTCTGGGTGCTGCCATTGTTTGGACTGTTCTTTGGTTTCGGGTGTGCAGTAGTGCACCTAAGTCTCGTCTCCAGTGACGATGCAGTAGAGTTATTTCTAGCCATGAGTTCTGTGATCTTGAAGTTCTTGGGCAGCTTCAACGTGTTCACGTTTGTGGTCTTTGGTTAACATTCTTGGCACCCACCTCGCGCAAACCTTAGCATACCCTAGATGCTCCATCAAAATCTTGTCAGTAGAGGTTTTGCTGACGTCAGGGATCATTTCGGAGAGCTTACGAACGGTCCCTCCTCGATCTGAGAGCACCGCTGCCTCCACTTTTGCGATTGTTTTGTCAGAAACAGATGGCCGTCCAGAACGCTCCTCATTATGGGCATTAGTACGCCCGTTCTTGAACTCTCTGAGCCATTTGGGCATGTGTTGTACGCTCATACACTTGTCTCCATAGATATCGTATAGCTGGGAATGGATTTCTGATGGTGCAATGTTTTTTGCAGACAGGAAACGGATGACCGAGCGCAGCTCAGCCCTTACAGGCGAAGCGAGATCCATCATGTACGGCTGTCAAGCCAAGACTGAGCTCTGCAGGCAGCTCGCTAAGGAGGGGATTTGAAGTGGGGGGAACCACGGTACACTATAGAATCGCGGGATCCACCATAACAGCTCTTTTCATGGCTGTAACACTATAGGAACCTTATTTTACAGACAACCATAGTAACTGCAAATCTTGCACACAGTTTCTGAGTGATTTTGTAATGTTTCACTGTTGCTGCAGTTGTGTGTGAGATTGTAAATCTGTTCACACAGCTCCATTGCTGCACAGGAATATTTGGGGTTTCAACAAGACTATCTATATTTGCTGCCTTGACAGCCTCCTCAACTTCGACAGCCTCCTCAGCTACTTCAGCTGCCTCCTCAACTGCTTCAACTGCCTGATAAACTGCTTCATCACTACTACTGCCTTCATACAAAATTACTGAAGAGCCACTTCTGAAGCAAATCCCATACATTGCATAAAGACACATTAAAGGGCTATTCTTATAAATTTCTGGCATTTTATCAAAACACCATTCTGGGTAAAAAATAAAGATAGCACAGAAATGCTTGCATGGGTATTTATATCTCTGAAAATCTTTACATGTGCAATCTGGTATATCAAAGTTTACAGCATAACTGCAGTTTTTGGACTTTGCACTCTCCACACAAAATGAACTGTCCGAGCCGGCCAGGGTGGCCGAGCGGTTCTAGGTGCTACAGTGTGGAACCGAGCGACCGCTACAGTCACAGGTTCGAATTCTGCCTCAGGTATGGATGTGTATGATGTCCTTAGATTAGTTAGGTTTAAGTAGTTCTAAGTTCTAGGGGACTGGTGACCTCAGAATTTAAGTCACATAGGTCTCAGAGCCATTTGAACCATTTGAACTGTCCGATCTCCTGCTCACTGATCCTGTAGTTAACTCAACTTTTGCTGATTCATATCGCTGCATGATATGTTTCACAAGCTTGTTTGTTTTTTACGCAAAAACATTGGAAGACCTTTATTACATGATTTGACAGCAGAATTCTACAGACAGTACTTTCTAATTAGGCTTGGAAGAAGCTGATTTACACTCCTGGAAATGGAAAAAAGAACACATTGACACCGGTGTGTCAGACCCACCATACTTGCTCCGGACACTGCGAGAGGGCTGTACAAGCAATGATCACACGCACGCCACAGCGGACACACCAGGAACCGCGGTGTTGGCCGTCGAATGGCGCTAGCTGCGCAGCATTTGTGCACTGCCGCCGTCAGTGTCAGCCAGTTTGCCGTGGCATACGGAGCTCCATCGCAGTCTTTAACACTGGTAGCATGCCGCGACAGCGTGGACGTGAACCGTATGTGCAGTTGACGGACTTTGAGCGAGGGCGTATAGTGGGCATGCGGGAGGCCGGGTGGACGTACCACCGAATTGCTCAACAAGTGGGGCGTGAGGTCTCCACAGTACATCGATGTTGTCGCCAGTGGTCGGCGGAAGGTGCACGTGCCCGTCGACCTGGGACCGGACTGCAGCGACGCACGGATGCACGCCAAGACCGTAGGATCCTACGCAGTGCCGTAGGGGACCGCATCGCCACTTCCCAGCAAATTAGGGACACTGTTGCTCCTGGGGTATCGGCGAGGACCATTCGCAACCGTCTCCATGAAGCTGGGCTACGGTCCCGCACACCGTTAGGCCGTCTTCCGCTCACGCCCCAACATGGTGCAGCCCGCCTCCAGTGGTGTCGCGACAGGCGTGAATGGAGGGACGAATGGAGACGTGTTTCCAATGGAAAAGTCACAAGTAAACCTTTGTCTGAGGGAATGCTTGTTCAATTTCTCTTTATCTCCAACTCCGTGAAATCAGTAACTGAATAGAGGGGATTCCAACCCTTGTTCCAGTCTTTGAAAATGTCTAGCGCTTCATGAATGTATCTTGCATTTTCAACCTGAATGGAAAAATGATACAACCAAATAGCCCAAATTACTCTTCACAGCTATAAAAAATAAAGAAATATCATATGTTGTTGTTTTGTATGTTGTGTCTCACAAACGACTATCCCCATACTACTTTAAAGGATCTATATGCCAACTGCTCTGATAGCAAAAAAGTAATAGTTTCACTTCTCCATTGGCACCTGTACAATGTATATAATAAATCAAGTGATTATGCGATTCCTTGTGCCAATCATCAACTTGATTCTGCAGTCGAGTCTCGTCAAACAATATTTTATTTGTACCATACAGGGTCCGATAAATGTGACTGTAAATCGTTTTCTCCATGAGGTAAAAGGTAGTATTCATTCTACCTGGTATGTGTGTCCCAGTGAAATCTATCTATAGCCAACTTAATGACTTAAATATGTCGTTCCATTGAGTACTAAATTTTTTATTCCCTTTACAAGTGAAGGATGTATGCACCCACTTGCTTCAACATTTTCAGTAGCATGTGTATATGTGTGTGTGTGTGTGTGTGTGTGTGTGTGTGTGTGTGTGTGTGTGTGTGTGTGTGTGTGTGTGGGTGAGCTTGCTGGGGAAGCAGTTAAGTAGTAACGCAGGTAACTACTAGGTGGGCATGCCAATGCCAAATCCTTATGTAGCTGTGCAGGAACCTTTAGGACAAAAATGTATCAATTATTTAATTAAGAGCATTAAAAACAATATTTTTTAAAGTACACTGTCAACTGATCATATAAAATTTTCTTCAAGCTCAGTCCAGACTGAATACTCACTTTTGGCCCTGGTATCCCTGTGTTCAGTTACTGACTGCATAATGTAGTCAGGATACACCCTTATACATTTCATGTTTAAAGTAGCTGGGCAATTTCTTTTCCTTGTACCCATGACCGTCAATCTCTTCTGAGGAGTCACATGTCTTCCTAAAGACGGCAAAGAACTGCTATAAAATTTATTTAATAAACTTTCCCTGTTACAAACTTGTTTTTATGGAAAGTAAGTATATCTTAGCACGATATCACCAAGTGCTCAGGTACACCAGACTCTACTTTTACAATATTTTGGCCCCGAAACACAGTGCCTGGACAACACACACTCAACAGCTAATGCAGAACCATAAAGGGGGATAGGTATATATCCCTGTATTTGCTTAAAGAAATACTTCGTTGTACCTGGAACAGTAAATATTTATCACAGACAAAAACGCAAATATTGTTATTGTTAAATAATTAACATATGTTATTGTTAATTAACTTGATTCAATATGAGAAAACATTTCATTAATTTCACAGGTATTGTCAAATAAAGTTCTGAACTGAAGGAAGCAGATTGTCTATATATTTTACTTAGTGCTAGCGAAGAAATGGAACTGTCTGCCATGTGCAATGAGGATACCATACTGCTTTCGAACAAGTGAAGTGGTTTTTTGTGATTCCAATAAATGTGGAACTAATATTCCTTGTAAACAAAGGAGATGTGAAGAATATTTATGTAGAAAAATCTAATAACTGTAAATGTGGACTTACAAAACATAAACTTTACTAGGAGGACAATTATGCTAAAATTGCCCTGTCAATAGGGTGAATGAGCTGACTACTGTTTTACACATCAACACCACAATTATAGAAAACCATAGAAACCATTTCAACATGAACACTGCAGAATAGCTTCACTAAAATTACTTGTTAGTTGGCATCTGTAACTTGTTGCTACAGTGTTGGCACACTGGCTGCTGCCATATTAAAGACAACAAAGAGAGCTGGTCAGTTTAATTTTGATGTTAAAAAAAGTAGGTTTAGCTCAGTAGAGGCAGAGAACAGGTTGGGATTACGAAACGATGGGAGACATATGCATGTAACTCTGTGCAGTGTTGGGCCATTATGAAATGACAGGAATATGACATCTCTGCCTACAACTGGTTTTGGAGTGATCAATGGCATAACTGTGGCAGATATGACATTTTATAGCTCTGAATTTAAACTCATTTGATAACCTAACCACAGCCTCATGATGTGCAATATATCTTAGAAAATTGCTGTCAGCATTCTACAGAAGAACTGTTTATCATGCTCACTATGCTCACAACAATTAATACATTTAATGCCGTGTGGCCACATGCAGCAGAGCCTCACACCTAAGCCTGCACTGGCTTGATGGCGAAACATCAAACACTAAGCATGTGGCAGGAATCTAGCTGAAGTTATTCTCTATAAGCAAACTCAAGACAAAAAAATTCTGTTTCAGTGCTACAAGCAAACTTATTTCTTCCTTTCATTAATTATGGCACCTGAAACTATCCTCACACAAGCTGCATGAACTGCCAAGTTACCAACTGAAGAGCAGTCCTGGTTTGCATTTGGTTACAGGTTACAAGTGACAAGCTGATTCCAAATTAAAACAGAATGATATGAAGAGGAAATAGAAGGAAATAAAAAAGTAAATACAGTGCTGAAAATGACAAGGAAGTGTCAGAAATAAAATTGCATGCAAATCTATTATCAGAATAAAAATTAGGAAGTAATTTTGATAAGATTTTGATACAAAAGATATCGAAGAATCTGACAAGACTCAAATCAACAACTTCATATGCATCAGGAATGTTTTTTATCCTTTTCACTATGTCACCACTTTACATTACACTCATTTAAGATTATTTGGTCCCAATGATCATGTGCTGCCTTCAACCAGATCAGCCTTTCACAACATGTTATGACGCTAAAGTTAGTTCTACTATCTTAAGATGTTGTGTAAGGCTGATCTGGTTGAAGGCAGCAAATGATTGCATGGCGTTCAAACACACCAAGAAAGAAAGTCAGACGAGAAACTGAAGTGGATTGTTCAGCTATTGTGGCAGTCTGGAAACGGCGAATAGAGATAGTTTGTACATGACACATTGAGCACTATGATAGGAGAAAATCAGCTCCAACGGGAATTGTCAACCAACAAATAATAATTTCAATCAGGCTATTATCAAATGGAAGTTTGAGAAAATTACTGAGTATATGGATGTGAAAATCAATGAAAAATGACAAACAAGTCAACAAAATGGAGGAAAATAATTAATACAATTCTGCTTTGCATGTCACAACAGCTATTAACAATAACAAAAGAGTAAATTCCATTAAGTGTTAAGGCAGCTTAGAAAGATATAGCTATTTAAAGTATGTATACTATCCCTAATTCCACCAAAGTAAGTTCTTCCTTCAAGTATACATATATGAACAGAAACGGCAAACCACAGAAAGTAATTAACGCAGCAGTTCACTTACTTTTCATAACATATGAAGATGGCTCTTTAAAACGACTACTTCTCACACAGTATGAAAACCCCGTAGTTTTCAACTGATCGAGAAGTGTTTCCACCTGAGAATAAGCTAAGGAGTAGCGTAAACTGAGGGTAACTGGACTGAACATTGACTGGTAAAAACAAATGAATAGGGAAATTTTACTCTTTACAAATTCAGTTATTCAATGTACACAGCCTTTCATCACATCTGATATTTTTTATTGCTAAAGTAAGTAAGTAAGTAAGTGTTATGTTATTAACCATTGATGAGTTAACAAGATTTAGAGTTCAATTGTTTGCTCTTTTGCTTTTATTATACTGTTATTCACTGACCACACATTATGTTACTGCTGACTTCAGTTAAAATGGTGATCATAGAATGTTCTTTAGGTTGTGATTATGATGTTGAAATATATTTTCCAAGTGCACATGAAGTTAATTGACCTAGTTTTGGAGTTAACTTATCAGTGCTTCAGTTAACCTCATTACAAGCATGCTTTGCCTTGTGTCAACATAAGCTTTATTAAGCATAATAATTATGCATACTATGAATTTCAGCTTTTATATACTAAGAATAAGACAATCATGAATCAAAATTATCCAGTACAACTGATAAAAGTTGAAACTGATTAATACTTCCACGAAAATTTTTTTGTGGAAATAATTAGTAGTATCCTGTTCTTCAGTTGGTAGTAGGTCAACTGAAATACAGCATGTGACCTAAATATGTCAACTGACATATTTCATTCCAATGTTATGTATGTCGTTTTTTTTTCTGCTAGCACTAGTAACCTATCCTTCAGCTGACCTACATTCATCATCTGAAGAATAGGATACTAGGACTTTCTACTGCAAAAAAGGGTATGTGTAAAATTAAATTTGAAATATGGATATACGTGGTATATGTCTATGATCTGTTTTCTTTCTGCTTCATTACTTTCTCAATATTCCTCTATATTTTTGCAATGCATCATCTGTGGTAACTTGTGATGTCATTTTTCAGAGCTGAGATGTTGTATCCCATTCTTCAGTATTCCCCCACAAAGAACATAGTCCGAAAAAAACCCATAAACTTTGCACAGTGCTTAAAAAAGAGCACACAAGTTGGTTAATTCTTGTCTCAGAAAGTGGCCCAGAATAAATTTATATGCTACCGCTGTTGTACTTCAATAACGTACTGTTTCTGAAGAATGATCCAGAACATCTCTCAGTCACAGCGCGTTCCATGAGTGAGATGAATAAATCATGCATTAATTTGTATTTGATGTGATTATTGCAGTTTTTAATTCAAATCAGTTCTACTCTTGGTCATTCCATGTCAAATCATACAATAATTCAAGAATTTGTAATCTTATCAGTGTTTCACGAAACTTTAGACTTGTAACATATCCAAGAGAGGCGGCGAAATGGTTACCACACTGGACACTCATTCCGGAGGAGGATGGTACAAATCCATGTCCGGCCATCCTGATTTAGATGTCCTATGCTTTCCCTAAATCACTTCAGGCAAATGCCAGGATGGCTCCTCTGAAAGGGCGCAGCTGACTTCCTTCCCCATCCTTCCCTAATCTGATGGGACCAATGACCTAACTGTTTGGTGCTTTCCCTCAAATCAGTCAACCAACTTATAACATAAGAACTTGATCAAATTTCGTTTGGGGTCAGACTAAAACATTTATATATTGATTTTTCAATGAAGTGATGTTCTGATAATTGGCTCTGTGAGAATGTACATACAAAGTGGCACTTAATTAAAGAAATACTCACAACTCAGGTCTTTATGAAACTTTCGAATTTCTGGAAAAATTACAAGGTCATTGTATCACATTTCGCCAACCTGCTGGGAATCTGTTTTTGACCCTAAATAATTACCTAGATTGTAGGCTTTCTAATAAAATATTAACATTAATATCTTTTCATGAATAAACAAACAAATAAATCAGAAGGCAAAATACTTTTTGTTGTGACGAAAAAATAAGTCATTAGAATTAAGTTCACCCAATCATCCATTGCCACACTTGTTACTCCTTCTATGATAATAAACAGTATCAAATTTCCTCCAGTTTTTGAGGGAAAAGTTTTCAGAAGGCAGACATAAATGCTGTGGCTGAAGCATGCAATGTGAATTGCATTACTTTAGAAGAAACATAGCTTATTTTCAGTATATCACTGTCATGTTTTTCCAGATACCAGGAAAATGATGTATGTGTAGGGGTAAAATTTAAGAACCCTGCTCGACTTCTGGGAATACAGAAAATAAACTTAAATTGTTATGGCCCAAAGAATGATTTCATAAATAGGAAAAATACTTTCAGGTGGAGCTGTTATCATGCCCTTTTTTGGTAGACTCAAATATCAGATGATATAATTGTAAACAAGAAAAGCATTAGCTTTTAGTTTATGTATTAAAATATTTCATATCATTGTTCAGGGACTCATTTACATAACATTGGGAAGACTGATAAGCGTTATTACATGTGTTTCACATTTTGTTAACATAATAAAGTACAGAGCCAAAAGTTATAATTTTAATTGAAATATATATATTAATTTTTACTGCTGACTCATGAAATGTCACCTATGGGTCACCTGCATCATTTTCATTTCTGTCACTAATTTAGGGTCCTTGTTAACAAATCGTATAACATGTTACACACAGTTCTTTGCCTGATTACACATAGATTCTCCTAGCACTTAATGTTTTACACAAAGCCAAACTTACTGACATCACACAGTTCTTTGCCTGATTATACATAGATTCTCCTAGCACTTAATGTTTTACACAAAGCCAAACTTACTGACATCAAGAATTTTTTAACTGTTTGTCTGTGTGCATTGAAAGCATCATAGTAAATTCTTCAATGGCTCACGAAAACTTTCAAGTAATTAGTATCTGTGACGTACACGTGGTAGTAGTTCTTTCTTGATCTACTGGTGAGTTTATACTGGACCTCAGCAATATCTAATCTTATTGGTCTTCATTCAGATTTGAAAATTTTTGAAGAGTTTTAACTGTGGAGTAGGTTGTCAAATGATGAGGTGCTTGAAGTAATGTTCCAGCACTACATTATAGTTAACTGAACAGTACTTCTTTAAAAACATACTTCATTACAAATAGAATCATAAATGGCTGCATCACAAACAAGTATGACCTGCCAAACAGAAAGACAAAGAGCAAGTCACACTATATGAACTGATTGTTCAATGTGATATTGAACATTACATGTCAGTGCTTCTTGTATTGTTGCCATAGGTTCATTTGAACAGTTGCCAATCGGCTCATACGCATAAGTAGAGCTGAAATCACGTACGAGGTATGTTCAAAAAATTCCGGAACATTCGTAATTTCGCGCCAGTGGCGTGTTGGAGCGAAATGTGATTGGCATCCCTGCACACACCTGCGTTTAATGTGTAACTGCTGGAAGTTTTATTGTTGTGTGCCTGTTAAGCCTTGTTTACATGACGACATTGGGTTGCACCACTCGTTGCGTGGAATGAGTTGCACACAAGTGGTTTCATATGTGACTGTAGACACTTCAGTTTCGTCGTTTTGTTGGTCCCTGATTTGTGTCTGAAATGAAAGTTTTAGGAGCTGCATGTCGCACGAGTTGTGATGGAATTAAAGCTTGTTGTGTGGAATTCCTGCATAAGAAAAAAAAAAAAAGATATGTGTTTCGATTCGTGACTGGATGAAGAAAAGACGTCAGCTTGGTTGTTCAGCATTCTTGCTACAATAATTTATAACAGAATATCCAAGCCGTTCTTTCAATTATTTTAGAATGTCACATGAACTGTTCACGTTTCTTCTCAGTAGAGTTAATTATGCAATAAGGAATAAAGGTACTGTAATACATGAAGCGCTGTCTCCAGAACTGAAATTACCTAACATATTGCACGCATTACAATCGAGAACACTCGGCGTCTATAAGATACGGTAGTAGTCGGAGATGATGCTATTTCATTAACACCAATAAGTATTAACATTAACAGTAATAATTATTAACATTAGCAACAATAATTACTCGAAGTAGGCCGCATTAAGAAGAGAATGGTTTGCAAACTACTCTCTTGAAGATTTATCTGTACAATGGTAATATTTCAAAATTCTAACATTTGTGAATGGGGAGCACTGCATTGATGTTTTAAATATACTACTGGGCATTAAAATTGCTACTCCAAGAAGAAACGAAGATGATAAACGGGTATTCGTTAGACAAATATATTATACTAGAACTGACATGTGATTACATTTTCACGCAGTTTGGGTGCATAGATCCTGAGAAATCAGTACCCAGAACAACCACCTCTGGCCGTAATAACGGCCTTCATACGCCTGGGCATTGAGTCAAACAGAGCTGGGATGGCGTGTACAGGTACAGCTATCCATGCAGCTTCAACACGATACTACAGTTCATCAAGAGTAGTGACTGGCGTATTGTGCTGAGCGAGTTGCTCGGCCACCATTGGCCAGACGTTTTCAATTGGTGGGAGATCTGGAGAATGTGCTGGCCAGGGCAGCAGTCGAACATTTTCTGTATCCAGAAAGGACGTACAGGACCAGCAACATGTGGTCGTGCGTTATCCTGCTGAAATGTAGGGTTTCGCAGGGATCGAACGAAGGGTAGAGCCACGGGTCGTAACACATCTGAAATGTGACGTCCATTGTTCAAAGTGCCCTGAATGTGAACAAGAGTTGACCGAGATGTATAAGCAATGACACGCCATACCATCACGCCGGGTGATACGCCAGTATGGTGATGACGAATACACGCTTCCAATGTGCGTTCACGGTGATGTCGCCAAACACGGATGCGACCATCATGATGCTGTAAACAGAACCTAGATTCGTGCGAAAAAATGACGTTTTGCCATTCGTGCACCCTGGTTCGTCGTTGAGTACACCATCACAGGCACTCCTGTCTGTGATTCAGCGTCAAGGGTTACCGCAGCCACGGTCTCCGAGCTGATAGTCCGTGCTGCTGCAAACGTCGTCGAACTGTTCGTGCAGATGGTTGTTCCCTTGCAAACGTCTCCATCTGTTGACTCAGGGATCGAGACGTGGGTGCACGATCCGTTACAGCCGTGCGGATAAGATGCGTCTCATCTCGACTGCTAGTGATGCGAGGCCGTTGGGATCCAGCATGGTATCTTGAAATGTAACGTCCACTGTTCAAAGTGGCATCATCATTGGACCTCGACCAGTGCGAGCAGCAATGTCGCGATACGATAAACCGCAATCGCGACAGCCTACAATCCGAGGCATCACAACAACGTTTCACCAGGCACCGCCGGTCAACTACTGTTTGTGTATGAGAAATCGGTTGGAAACTTTCCTGATGTCAGCACGTTGTAGGTGTCGCCACCGACGCCAGCCTTGTGTGAATGCTCTGAAAAGCTAATCATTTGCATATCACAGCATCTTCTTCCTGTCGGTTAAATTTCGCATATGTCGCACGTCTTCTTCGTGGTGTAGGATTTTAATGGCCAGTAGTGTATTTCCATGCATGAAAGGACACCGATTTGACAACACTGAAGAAGTCAGGAAAAAAACACGTGAGAAGCTGTCAGCACTTTTAGAAAGATGACTACAATAAACGTTTCGAAGAGTCGAAGCATTGGGGGGGGGGGGTGGGGGAATGTATTAGTTGTAATGGAGAGTATTTTGAAGTGGATAAGATTGTATTGTAAACAGTTTGAAGATACATAGCTTTCAAAAAATAATTCTGGTTTTTTTCGGGTACCCCCTCATAATCGAGGAGTGTCCAAACTGCGGGCAGCATGTTGTCTAAAGCAGTGCAGTCTTCAGTGCAGCCCAAGAAGTGAGCCCCAATCATATGACCTCTAAAAAAAATTCTGTTTGTGTAAAATTATGACAATTTTTAATTCGAAACTCCTGCCACACGATATTATTCCCTTACAGCGCACACTTTTTTCTATTCTTTTGCTCAGAGATTATTGTTTGTGTTAAGTATACTACGTGTGGCTTACAAATACTCATCTTCACAATCTCATTTTACTGTCAATAAACACTGTCCGAGTTCAAAAGTTGTGACTGTTATAAAAAATCGCACTTTCGTCAACGTTTCAAAATCTGTGTATTATCTGAAAATATGGGCCCTTGCCTACAATTCAATTCTGTGAAAACCGCGTATCGATAGTGTCTTCTGTGTCACAAATATTTGCAACGCGAGTGCTATGTAATTCACCCTGTACATCTCTGACAAAAACTCTTCATTGTTTACATTGGAAACGATTTCTGCCTGATACCAATACGAGGTAGCTTGGAAAGTGAGTTCCATTTGACAATAAAAAAAGGAATCGAATACAGAGAGAGAAAGCAATTTATTCCACAAAAATCTATAACACTCACACTACCTTTCAGCATAGTCGCCGTAATTTTCCAGGCATTTCTCATAGCATGGTGTAAGTTTATACATTCCTTCGTCATACAATGCTGCCGCCTTTTGCCTTGAGAAGTTTAGGTACTCATTGAGCGCAAAGTTTATGAAAACCCAGTTTTTCAGTACCAAACTCGGAAATTACTGTTCGTGAAATTTGTGGAAGTTGACGAGCAATAGCATTCATCGTAAACCTACGGTTTTTCTTAATAATTTCTTCGACTGGACGAACCAGTTGATCAGAAACCACAGATGGGCGTGCACTTCGTTCTTCGTCATTCACATTCTCAGAAGGCTTTAGACACTTTACCACACAAGCAGCTTGTAGTGAAATAGCGTGCTTATGGAATATCGTCTCATTTATGTGACTGGTTCGTGATTTCTTGCAGAGAGACCACATTGCGTTGCATTCCGCAAGAGTGTGTTACAGGTGCTCTGCTGTTCCTTATCTGTATAAACTATTTAGGAGACAATCCGAGCAGCCGTCTTAGTGTATTTTCAGATGATACTGTTGTTTATCATAAAGCAAAGTCACCAAGAGATCAGAACAAAATTGCTAAACGATTTAGAAAAGATATTTGAATGTTGCGAAAATTGGCATTTGACTCTAAATAACTAAAGGTGTGAGGTCATCCACATGAGTGCTAAAAGGAATCCGTTAAACTTCGGTTACACGATAAATGAGTCATATCTAAAGGCCGTAAATGCAACTAAATACATAGGAATTACCATTACGAACAACTTAAGTTGGAAAGAACACACAGAAAATTATATGGGGAAGGCAAATCAAAGCCCGCGTTCTTTAGGCAAGAAACTGAGAAAATGTAACAGATCCACTAAGGAGACTGCCTACACTATGCTTGTCCGTCCTCTTTTAGAGAACTGCTACACGGTGTGGAATCCTTGCCAGATGGGGACGGAGTACATCGAGAAAGTTCAAAGGAGGACAGCACGTTTTGCATTACTGCGAAATAGGAGAGAGAGTGTCACGGACATGATATAGGATTTGGGATGGACAGCATTAAAACGAAGGTGTTTTTCGTTGCGGCGGTATCTTCTCGCGAAATTTCACTCACCAACTTTCTTCTCTGAATGCGAAAATATTTTTTTGACGCCGACATACATAGGGAGAAACGATCACCATGATAAAATGAGGCAAATCAGAGCGCACACGAAAAGATATAGGTGTTTCTCTTTTATGCGTGCTGTTTGTGATTGAATAATAGAGAATTATTGTGAAGTTGGTTCGATGCACTTAAGTGTGATTTGTAGATTATCCATGAAGATGTAGAAGTAGATCACGCCTTTCACCGTTGAAACACTCATTGCATTTTGTCTGTAAACCTCGCAGATTTTTCGATGAATGTCACTTGGTTTAACCCTCTTAGCTTTCAGAAAACAAATCACAGATCTCAGTTCACACGCAGAGGTGTTTTCCACCAACGATGCCGTTGTTGCTGTTGTTGTTGTCTTCAGTCCTGAGACTGGTTTGATGCAGCTCTCCATGCTACTCTATCCTTTGCAAGCTTCTTCATCTCCCAGTAACTACTGCAGCCTACATCCTATCGAATCTGCTTAGTGTATTCATCTCTTGGTCTCCCTCTGCGATTTTTACCCACCACGTTGTCCTCCAATACTAAATTGGTGACCCCTTGATGCCTCAGAATATGCCGTACCAACCGATCCCTTCTTCTAGTCATGTTGTGCCACAAATTTCTCTTCTTTCCAATTCTATTCACTACGTCCTCATTAGTTATGTGATCTACCCATGTAATCTTCAGCATTCTTCTGTAGCACCAAATTTCGAAAGCTTCTATTCTCTTCTTTTCTAAACTATTTATCGTCCATGATTCACTTCTGTACATGGCTACACTTCATACAAATACTTTCAGAAACGACTTCCTGACACTTAAATCTATACCCGATGTTAACAAACGTCTTCAGAAATGCTTTCCTTGCCATTGTCAGTCTACATTTTATATCCTCTCTACTTCGCCCATCATCAGTTAATTTGCTCCCCAAATACCAAAACTCATTTACTACTTTATGTGTCTCATTTCCTAATCTAATACCCTCAGCATCACCCAACTTAATTCAACTACATTCCATTATCCTCGTTTTGCTTTTGTTTATGTTCATCTACTTTCCTATTTTCAAGATCATGTCCATTCCGTTCAGCTGCTCTTTCAGGTACTTTGCTGTCTCTGACAGAATTACTATGTCATCGGCGAACATCAAAGTTTTTATTACTTCTTCATGGATTTTAATTCCTACTCCAAATTTTTCTTCTGTTTCCTTTACTGCTTGCTCAATATAAAGATTGAATAACATTGTGGAGAGGCTACAATCCTGTCTCACTCCCTTCACGACCACTGCTTCCCTTCCATGTCCCTCGACTCTTATAACTGCCATCTGGTTTCTGTACAAATTGTAAATATTTTGCTCCCTGTATTTTACTCCTGCAACCTTCAGAATGCCGTTATAAACAATCATTAGGAGCGACACACAACACAGAGCGAGCTTGTAATGGCGCCATTTCGATCTGCTTGAACCAGAGATACTACTGCTCACGAGCAGAACAGCGATCGTAGCCTTGCCGTGGAGAAACTTGGAAACATACTTTCCGAACTGCCCTCGTATCATGCAATAACTTTCAGATGTAAACGTACCTTTACTGTTCGCCACCATGGCTATTAGATGAGCAAAGTAATAACTCTTAGCTAACGTTACAGAGCTCGCGCCCATCGAAGCGATTCTCCCGATAAACAGTGACAGGCAACTTGGGCCCGTGTGTTTACAAACATGCCAGTCGGGAGTGCCAGGAAGCGCCTGCAGGAGTGACTGGCTGTTTGTCGCTTATCTCACTCTTCGTCCGCTGCTACTCACGTAGCATTGCAACTGACTGACTTTGTTGACGTTGCAGAATAGCTCGTTCACGCGCTAGTCAACGTGACTGCGCTGCTCTTATGCAATAAATCTGAGGTGACTCGCAACAGCTTTTTGATGATAACGCAAAGATGTGCTAGTAGGTTGCTACTGCAAGGTCAGTACGACAGCCAGTCCAGACGTTCAGCAGTGGCGACCATGTGTCTAAGCCTTGACACAACTGGCTGTACCCGGTGTACCAGTATGAAATGAGCGTTCTTTTGTGAAAATGAAACACTAATTTTGAATTGAAAAGTAAAAACATTTTGTTCAAAGTACTGACCATTGCTTTCTATACGTTTTTGATCGCCTTTCTGGCAATTTGTGGACACCACGTCAATAGAAATGTTCGTCTTTTCAAGCAAACCAATCAGACACCCAATTTTCGACTTCTTCTACATCTACATCCATACTGCGCTAGCCACCTGACGGTGTGTGGTGGTTACCCTACCTTGAGTACATCTATCGGTTCTCCCTTCTATTCCAATCTCGTATTGTTCGTGGAAAGAAGGATTGTCGGTATGCCTCTGTGTGGGCTCTAATCTCTATGACTTTAGCCTCACGGTCTCTTCGTGAGGTATACGTAGGAGGGAGCAATATACTGCTTGACTCTTCAGTGAAGGTATGTTCTCGAAGCTTCAACAAAAGCCTGTACCGAGCTACTGAGCGTCTCTCTTGCAGAGTCTTCCACTGGAGTTTATCTATCCTCTCTGTAACGCTTTCTTGGTTACTAATTGATCCTGTAAGGAAGCGTGCTGCTCTCCGTCGGACCTTCTCTATCTCTTCTATCAACCCTGTCTGGTACGGATCCCACACTGCTGAGCAGTATTCAAGCAGTGGGCGAACAAGCGTACTGTAACCTACTTCCTTTGTTTTCGGATTGCATTTCCTTAGGATTCTTCCAATGAATCTCAGTCTGGCATCTGCTCTACCGACTACTAACTTTATGTGGTCATTCCATTTTAAATAACTCCTAATGCGTAGTCAAAGATAATTTATGGATTTAACTGCTTCCAATTGCTGACCTGCTATATTGTAGATGAATGATAAGGGATATTTCTTTCTATGTATTCGCAGCACATTACATTAGTCTACATTGAGATTCAATTGTCATTCCCTGCACCATGCGTCAATTCGCTGCAGATCCTCCTGTATTTCAGTACAATTCTCCATTGTTATAACCTCTCGATATACCACAGCATCATCCGCAAAAAGCCTCAGTGAACTTCCGATGTTATCCACAAGGTCATTTATGTATATTGTGAATAGCAACGGTACTACGACACTCCCCTGTGGCACACCTGAAATCACTCTTACTTCGGAAGACTTCCCTCCATTGAGAATGACATGCTGCGTTCTGTTATCTAGGAACTCTTCAATCCAATCACACAAGTGGTCTGATAGTCCATATGCTCTTGCTTTGTTCATTAAACGACTGTGGGGAACTGTGTCGAACGCCTTGCGGAAGTCAAGAAACACGGGGCATCTGCCTGTGAACCCGTGTCTGTGGCTCTATGAGTCTCGTGGCGAATAGCGCGAGCTGGGTTTCGTAGGAATCGAAGTGTTCCTCAGCCTATGCGTGTCCCATTGATGAAAACAAATGGTAGTCGGAAGGGGCCAAGTCTGGTGAATACGGCGGGTGAGGTAGCAGCTCCCACCCAAGTGTTTTGTTTGTATCTGGAACCAGTTTTCCTTTGTGTGCAGGTGCATCGTTATGTAAAAAAAAATACTTTGCCATGTCTTCTGGCCCATTCTGTTCTTTTTTCGATTTCAATGCATAGTTCAAATTGATCATTTGTTGTCTGTAGCGATTAGTATCTACAATTTCACCGGGTTTTAGAAGCTCATGATACACCATATATTTCTGATCCCACCAAGCACAGAGCATTTTCTGACCGAATCGATCTGGTTTTGCAGTCGATGTTGATGGTTGTCCCGGATTAAAGCCATGATTTTTCCCGTTTCAGATTCTTAAAATAAACCCATTTTTCATCGCCAGTAACAATTCGATGCAAAATTGATTTTCTTTCATGTCTTTGAAGCAAAATTTGACAAATGTTTTTTCGGTTTTCCATCTGTCTTTCATTCAATTCATGTGGCACCCATTTTCCACACTTTTGCATCTTTCCCACAGCTTTCAAACGGTCAGAAATTGTTTGTTGTGCAACATTTAGCATTACTACCATTTGCTTCTGACTCAAAGTATCATCTTCATCCAATATTGCTTGCAATTCGGCGTCTTCGAACGTTTTTGGTGGTCTTCCATGTTCTTCATTTCTTACATCAAAATCATTATTTCTGAACCGTTGAAACCATCTTTTGCATTTTGCTTCTGATAGAGCATGCCTTGACAAGCATTCGATGCGACTCTGCATCACTCTTTTTTTTTCAAATGAAAACAAAAAATTAATGTTTTCAGCAAATCATCACCTTCTGGTACAAAATTCGACATTGTTAACACGATAAAAACATATAATGTTGTTAGTTCCATGACTTGATGTATACTAAATACCTTTGACAGATGTCATACCAACCAAAAAAATGGTATTAAGGCTCATGGGGGGGGGAGAGCGGGGGGCAAAAGGGGGCAGTAGCTCCCCCCCCCCCCCCCCCAGAGAGTAGATATTTTTAATTCGTACTGGTTGTCCAGTTGATGACACGACAACTCATACCTCCTGGTCAAGCTGCCTTGATTTGAAGAATAGTTTAAAAATTAAAATTAAATAGTTCCGTATCTCAAAGTCAAATCCCACTACAAGCCAAGAAAGTAGAGACATTTAAAAAAGGATGCTACTTGCAAGACGCACTGGAAACGTCTCTGTGGAGTCGTTTCATAAGACGATTGTCTCACTGGATTCTGTGCATCCTATTCTGTCCACCGCCTGATTGCGGTTTAGTTTATTAACTCTCCCAGAAAGACTGAGCAATCAAACTAAGGCTTATTAAGGGGGGGAGGGGGTAGGACCTCAAACTACTTGGAGCAGGAGAGACACCACAGGACATTTTAATTTCCACTGTCTATACTTTTACAAATAAATTCATAAAACTTTGTCAGCATGACCAGGAAGGATTCAGGATTTACACTTATATTGGTGGAAGTTCAGAAATATAAGAAAATAATTTATTTTTTTGACGTTTGTATTTCACCTTTTTTTCACTTATTATTGGCTGTATTTGTTGCTATAGGTACACTTTTCTTCATAAGTAAGGGAGATTCTTCGATGAGTATTGCACAACATACAAACCATACTTACAGTTGCATGAAACTCTAGAATTTTCAAAAATGGTTCAAATGGCTCTGAGCACTATGCGACTTAACTTCTAAGGCCATCAGTCGCCTAGAACTTAGAACTAATTAAACCTAACTAACCTAAGGACATCACATACATCCATGCCCGAGACAGGATTCGAACCTGCGACCGTAGTGGTTGCTCGGCTCCAAACTGTAGCACCTAGAACCGCACGGCCACTCTGGCCAGCTCCTAGAATTTTCCAAATCTATTAAAAACTGTGGTAAAAATTGAGATAATTAACTATAAAATTTAATTTTTTTTCTAAACATGAAGTTTAAAATATAACAGCACACTCATTTTTTCGTAAATTAAATAATTTCTAGAGTTTTATACACCTGTAAGTACGGTTTGTATACTGTGCAAAAATCATCGAAGAATCTCTCTTATGAAGAAACGAGTACCTATAGCAACAAATGCAGCCAATAGAAGTGAAAGAAATGATGATCTATCACATGTAAAAAAAATTATTTTCTTATTTTTTTTGAGCTTCCACTGCTATGATTGTGAATCCTTAATCCTTCCTGGTCATGCTGACAAAGTTTTATGAATTTATTCGTAAAAGTATAGACATTGGAAATTAAAATGTTCTGTAGTGTCTCTCATGCTCCAAGATGGCCCGTTTGACGTCCTACCCCCTTTAAATGATTTTATGTTTGACTTTTTTGTGTTCCATAGGAAATCATGACCTGTATTTATTACGTTTTTCCCTTCACCCTAAGCTATGTGTGCGTGAATGTGACTGAATGAATGTTTTTACGAGTGGTTTCGGGTTTCTTTTGTGGGGGACGCTGAGTTGGTTGTCGTGTGGTAGGAGCAGGTGATGTTTGCTTCTCGTTTGGAGGGTAGCGCAGGATGACCAACTTAGGATCCCAGTTCCTGGACAGAGAGGTTTACACCTTTTAGTCTGAGGTTGGTTTGTCTGTCAGGTTGGTGGCGGAAGCCTACCCCTCTGGTAGCACCGGTAGTTAGGCGCTAGAGTAAATATCTCTGGAGTGAGCATTGCCTTTTGCGCACGTTGTCAACATTAAACCAGGATTGTCACGTGTTATCGAGACTTTGCTGTGGGTGTGTGCTTTCCGCAGAGTTTGAAATTTATAATATCAAGAGTTTTTGTTGTGTTTTGACCGTTTGTGGATAGTGTAGTAGCTATGGTGAATTATTGTTGTTGCTACGGATGCAAAGAAAAATATGCGAAAGGAGGGATAGTAACTTTTCATGCGTACTATGTTTAAAAATTTCGAGATGCATTATAATTAAGGCTTGATTCTGTAGACCTATTTTTCTACGATTTTATGACTATATAATAGATATTACGGCTCGTACAAAAGCTTAAAAACAATCGCTTCTGCCGGCCGTTGTGGCCGAGCCGTTCTAGGCGCTTCAGTCCGGAACCGCGCGTCTGCTACGGTCGCAGGTTCGAATCATGCCTCGGACATGAATGTGTGTGATGTCTTTAGGATAGTTAGGTTTAAGTAGTTCTAAGTTCTAGGGGACTGATGACGTCAGATGTTGTCCAATAGTGCTCAGAGCCATTTGAAGTCAATCGCTTCCTCTCGTAAATTTGCTAGTGGAACAGGAAAGGGAATGGTTAGTTGTTTCAGCAAATGCTATGCTCCATGAATTTATCAGTGGCTTGTCGATTATGGATATAGATTTGAAAGATGGGAGACAGATAAATTCAATAGAGTGGGAGTCTGTAATTGTCTTCGTATAATATGTGTGTCCAAACCTTTTTGTTTACTATAGTTACAGTAGGAGACCATGTTAAGTGTGTCTAGGACATGGAGAATGATTATGTGTGATTTATATTTTAGTTTCCTGAAGGATGAACAATGAGTAAAGACGTGGCTCCAGAAAATGAGGAGGAGTAATTTTGTCCCCACAAAATATTCCAAAGTATATTCAAAACATTTTCAAGAGGAATGTTTAGAAAGAGAAAAATTTGGATGTGTGTGGCTGAAGGTAGATGCTATACCAACTATTTTTAATTTTCCACAGCACCTACTACCAATTTCTGCATTCAGCTTAAATACATTTTCCGCACAAATCAGATAAAATACACATTAGTGTAGCTAATCAAAATACACAGTCATTTCCTTTGGTGTATTTTGCCTTCAATTTATTTTCTTCACCACTTGATTAAGAAGCATAAAATATTATTAAACATGTCCCCAAACTCTTTCGTTTGTGTCACTTTCCACTTCCCTTAATGGTGTTATATGGGTTGACTGTTACATGACCAACTGTATTTGCTTTACAGTACATTTATTCTCCGATCGCCTTTTTTCCCCCTTCTTACTTAGTCTACTATTTATTTAATAAACTGGGAGCAAGTACGTAAAATGCGTTAAATAAACGCTTCAAAGCGTCACCAGTAAGAAAAATTGTGCTTTAGGTCACAAAAACGAGAAAATAAATATGCAGAAATAGCAGAAAAAAGGACGAATTAGCAGGGATATAATCGTTAATGTGAGGCAAATTCGGTGTTTTTCGGACACTTGCAAAAGTACTAGCGTAATGTCAAGTCGTTTTGCAAGACTATCTCTGAAAAAATGTACGTCAGGCTCTGTAATACTGTAAAGTGCCGTATAATACCGAAAACTACCAAAAATCGAGTGCATCTGAACTGTGACACCTATTGCAAAGAAGCAGAATGCAATATCACTTGCCCTTAAAAGTTACGTAGCTGGTTCATTCCCGGTATCAAATGGATACTGTTAAAATGTCTGCGCAACATATAAATAATCCACGACACGTACGAAAACAATAATTTTGTACTAGGGATGTAGTGACATTCGAAATATACAGGGCGCTATACGGACAAACACACGACGTCCCGAGAACACGTGACCAGGCCGGCAGTGTATGTTAACAACACATAACCTGTTCTGCGCATGTGAATGCTCACTCCAGAGATATTTATAGTTAGGCGAAGCTCGGTGGAAGAAAGGACACTGCAGCTAGCGGTTGGCGAGTACAGTCTGTAGCTACTAGAGAGTGTATCTGCTGATAGGAAGTAGGTCGAATTAGAACTTTTCGATGTAAACTCATGGAATGTTTAAGTACTTCGGCTTAACTGAAGCGTGTGTATTTATGTATTTCCGGAATGTGGCATAATTATTTACTTGGCGATGATGGTGGTTGAAATTAAAAGTGCGGAAGTTGCTTTGTTTCTTTCGGACATCATGGTGTGGTGGAATTTCTAGCAGTGAATATGTTTAGGAAAAGCTGGTCAGTATAACTTCGGGTGAACGTGAGAATATTAGTGTTTTCAAGCGAGTGTGATTTTTATTGTTCTTATTTTCTGTGTTTCCGTGGAAGATGCTATTGTCTCTTTATGTTCATCTTGTACCTCGTGTTTGGTAACCGACGATCCTTCTGGTGCCGGCCGATGTCGCCGAGCGGTTCTAGGCGCTACAGTCTGGAACCGCACGGCTGCTGCGGTCGCAGGTTCGAATCCTGCCTTGGACATGGATGTGTGTGCTGTCCTTAGTTAGGTTTAAGTAGTTCTAAGTTCTATGGAACTGATAACCTCAGAAGTTACGTCCCATAGTGCTCAGAGCCATTTGGAACCATTTTTGATCTTTCTGGTCTACTATTGCACTGCAATAGGTTTTCATATTACCAATTTATTTGTTTCGTCTGTTATAATTTCAGTAAAATATCACTTCTTCGTGCACATAGAGGAAATGTTTGTAACGGTTTGTTTCCGAACGGACCACGTGTAAGCTGAAACGGTTGAGGGGTTTCCGCCTTGCCAAGTTAATTTTATTACCTGGTGGCAAAATCATTCTGGTATCGCAACATTAAAATTTCTTACATTTATGCTTCGTTTAATGTCTAATTTCTGAACAGTTAACTGGTAATCAAGTTAGCACGTGCTGAGGTTCGGCCGTTCTTAAGCGGCAGGCGTGGTTTCCATGTCGTATATCTACTCTACAAACCCTTGCGAATCGGATTAACCTCTTTCCAGGCTGGTGCATAATCATAATGGTGATAGGTATCTCTCTGAACTATTTCTATCGTGGATAAGTAGATGGAATGATTGAATTATTGTGCTCCGCTTCCCTTTTGTATGTTTTTACCTCTTAATTGCGCTATTGCACCATTTTTGGTGAATTATTTAGTTAAATTCTTTATTCAGGCACCAGTCATGAAATAAATGTGCTATGTAAAAGATAAATTCTGGGTCCTTTATCTTTCTCGTTGATCCTACTTTTCAAATTAATATTATATTCCCCGTTTTTTTTAAAAAAAGATAGTCTGCTTGCTTGTGATGAACAAAAATGGGAAAAAAAATCAAAGTGAATGGGTGTACTGTCTCAAAATGAAGGAATTCACATTTAATTAAAATACCTCATTGATGTATAACATACAATGGTGTTCATCATGTTAGTTTCTTTAAAAAATTTGCATTCTTATAATTAAATTTTTAATTTAATTAAACTGATAACTAACTACCAGTTACGTTTTTTCTTAATTGTTAGGAAGGGTTTGGGCTGGTGGCGACCCTGTAAGTTTAAAATTTTTATTTGTCCTTGTGAGGTGGCTTAACCAGAAATTTTACAGTTCTATATACATACTTTACACACTGTTGGACTGTATAATGTGGTTTGTTCGCTTTTACTTGGTCTTTGTGGCTCTACATTACACTAATTTCGGCCGTTGAATGTTGTTTGTCGATGTACTATAGATCCAGCACAGACGGAAGTAACATTTCATATTTTTGAATTTATGTGTCTGTGGTATGCATACTATAAGACCTTCGGTACACACACCATCAGATTATTTGACTTGTCGCTCTAACGAAGTAGGCAAGTGTCAGCAATATGTCTCGTGGTCTTATTGTGGTGTGTTTATCTTCTGCCGTTAGGTCAGACGATAGAAATGCCACTTGCACGCTTAGAGTAGCAGATTGATGGTGACCAACTTTAAACAGAACTTGGTTAATTTTCACACATATTTATTAAATAATAAAAAGCATAGAAATTACTTAACTTGACCCTGGATGCTGTTTACAATTGACAATCTGAAGTTCCTTTGGTCTTATTCTCACATATCTCTGATACTTGTGTCTATACATTTCTCTTCATGGCTATGTACAGGAATATGATAATCTTATTAGGTGCAGACTGAAACTTGACTATAGACTGGTACCGACTAATGCAAACTAATGCAGACTGATGCAAACTGATGCAGAATGACTAATCGGAGGACTGTACACTCGTTATAATAGCTGGAGCGTTCAGGTATCACTGCACAAGTGTGATCCGCGAGGAGAAAATGTTCTACATTAGCAGCAATCTCATTGGTTGCGTTACATATTAATACGCGGATCGGCGGAAGCAGAATTTGTTCCGTCTCTAAGTCAGCGCCATCTCGTAATGTGGAGACGGACGAGCGCTGTGCCTGTGTTGTTGTGCTTAGCGGGGCGCGCTCTAGTGGGAAAGTTGTGTACGCGCTGACTACGCGGAGCTATGTACGCAACCGTTTCGCAATACAGTAATGCCCCAAAAAAGTGAAAACCAAACCATTGCTTGGACTGAAGCTCTGTGTAGACAAGGACCATTTGGTGTGCAGCGAGCAATATGAGATTTAAGACTAATAAGTTAAAAATGTGTTTACTTTGAGACTCACCGTGAAATGCGGAAAAAGTAATGGACGAGATTTTGAAAGCAGCTATGGCATATGCAGAAAAAAAATCTGTCTTGAAGACATGAAAACAATGCTGCAATTTACTGGAAGTCAACAACATCGAAGCAACACTCCAGCAGAAAATGCATTGGAATTTTGGAGGAGGCCATTTATAATACCTTATTTGGACTCAATTACTACCTCTCTCGAAGTGCATTTTGCTAATGAAAACACTCCAGCATTCGCTTAATCTAAATTACAGTGATAACCATGTCAGATGATCAACTTATAGGAGCTTGTGAAACCTTCACCTGGTTATACGATTTGTCAAACATTAAAAGTGAAACTGAACTTTGGAAAAAATTATCGCTGAATGCACAGAACCAAGAGGAGCTTACTATTTGCGATATAATTAAAGAAACGAAAAACTTCCTTCCAGAAACCCAAAAAGCTTTGAAAATTTTGATGACTCTCCCTTGTACAACATGCACCCTCGAACGGTCTTTTAGCAGTTTAAGACGAATAAAAGCTTGGTTGAGAAGCACGATGGTAGAAAGTCGTCTCAGTGGCCTAGCAATGATGAGCATCCACATAAAATTAATTTTTGACAGTAAAGCAGTTGTCATTGATAAAGTGTTACAGAAATTTACAAAAAAAAAAATCCTCGAAGATTGTGTTCAACTAATTGCCCTTAGATCTAGACTATGTGATCAAAAGTATCCCGACACCTGGCTGCAAATAACTTACAAGTTCGTGGCGCCCTCCATCGGTAATGCTGCAATTCAGTATGGTGTTAACGCACCCTTAGCCTTGATGACAGCTTCCATACTCGCAGGCATACGTTCAAAAGGTGCAGGAAGGTTTCTTGGGGAATGGCATCCCATTCTTCACGGAGTGCTGCACTGAGGAGAGGTATCGATGTCGGTCGGTGAGACCTGGCACGAAGTAGGCGTGCCGAAACATCCCAAAAGTATTCTATAGGATTCAGGTCAGGGCTGAATCCTCCAGACTGTAGCACCTAGAACCGCACGGCCACTCCGTCCGGCTATATTTTAATATTCTGACAGCTCTATACTAAGATGTTTTTACATGATACACAGCTTTTTAGAGAGGATGTTACTGCTGTATCTTACATGAGGAGGTTATAAGAAATAATAAGACACAGGCAAACATGAACAAGGTTTCACAGAATGAGATTTTCATTCTGCAGATTAAAACTGTGTGCCGGACCGAGAGTTGAACTCAGGACTTTTCCCTTAGCGGGCAGGTGCTCCCCATCTGAGCTATCCACGTAAAACATTATAGTGTGCCGGACCGAGATACGAACTCGGGACTTCTACCTACGCGGGCAAGTGCTCTGCCAACTGAGCTACCCAAGCACGACTCACGCCCCGTCCTCACAGATTTACTTCTGCCAGTACCTCGCCTCCTACCTTCCAAACTTCGCAGAATCTCTTCTGCGAAACTTGCAGAACTAGCACTCCTTAGCCACAACCTGGGGGATGTCTCCACATTGAGATTTTCACACTGCAGTGGAGTGCTCGCCGATATGAAACTTGCGTGCGTGGATAGCTCGGATGGAGAGCACTTGCCAGCGAAGGCAAAGGTCCCGAGTTCGAGTCTCGGTCCGGCACACAGTTTTAATCTGCCAGGAATTTTCATTAACGAGGTTTCATTACGACCACAGTAGATATACACTCCTGGAAATGGAAAAAAGAACACATTGACACCGGTGTGTCAGACCCACCATACTTGCTCCGGACACTGCGAGAGGGCTGTACAAGCAATGATCACACGCACGGCACAGCGGACACACCAGGAACCGCAGTGTTGGCCGTCGAATGGCGCTAGCTGCGCAGCATTTGTGCACCGCCGCCGTCAGTGTCAGCCAGTTTGCCGTGGTATACGGAGCTCCATTGCAGTCTTTTAACACTGGCTGCATGCCGCGACAGTGTGGACGTGAACCGTATGTTCAGTTGACGGACTTTGAGCGAGGGCGTATACTGGGCATGCGGGAGGCCGGGTGGACGTACCGCCGAATTGCTCAACACGTGGGGCGTGAGGTCTCCACAGTACATCGATGTTGTCGCCAGTGGTCGGCGGAAGGTGCACGTGCCCGTCGACCTGGAACCAGACCGCAGCGACGCACGGATGCACGCCAAGACCGTAGGATTCTACGCTGTGTCGTAGGGGACCGCACCGCCACTTCCCAGCAAATTAGGGACACTATTGCTCCTGGGGTATCGGCGAGGACCATTCGCAACCGTCTCCATGAAGCTGGGCTACGGTCCCGCACACCGTTAGGCCGTCTTCCGCTCACGCCCCAACATCGAGCAGCCCGCCTCCAGTGGTGTCGCGACAGGCGTGAATGGAGGGACGAATGGAGACGTGTCGTCTTTAGCTATGAGAGTCGCTTCTGCCTTGGTGCCAATGATGGTCGTATGCGTGTTTGGCGCCGTGCAGGTGAGCGCCACAATCAGGACTGCATACGACCGAGGCACACAGGGCCAACACCCGGCATCATGGTGTGGGGAGCGATCTCCTACACTGGCCGTACACCTCTGATGATCGTCGAGGGGACACTGAATAGTGCACGGTACATCCAAACCGTCATCGAACCCATCGTTCTACCATTCCTAGACCGGCAAGGGAACTTATTGTTCCAACAGGACAATGCACGTCTGCATGTATCCCGTGCCACCCAACGTGCTCTAGAAGGTGTAAGTCAACTACCTTGGCCAGCAAGATCTCCGGATCTGTCCCCCATTGAGCATGTTTGGGACTGGATGAAGCGTCGTCTCACGCGGTCTGCACGTCCAGCACGAACGCTGGTCCAACTGAGGCGCCAGGTGGAAATGGCATGGCAAGCCGTTCCACAGGACTACATGCAGCATCTCTACGATCGTCTCCATGGTAGAATAGCAGCCTGCATTGCTGCGAAAGGTGGATATACACTGTACTAGTGCCGACATTGTGCATGCTCTGTTGCCTGTGTCTATGTGCCTGTGGTTCTGTCAGTGTGATCACGTGATGTATCTGACCCCAGGAATGTGTCAATAAAGTTTCCCCTTCCTGGGACAATGAATTCACGGTGTTCTTATTTCAATTTCCAGGAGTGTATTTAATAGTAAAGGAAAATAATACAACTTCTCAGGCAGTAACAGGCACATGCCTGGAACACACAGTGAATAAACGTAGTGGGACGTGAAGGCTATGAATCCCTAACGACGGAGGCTGAGCGTTCGGCGTAGTTGGGAAACAGGTACGTATCGGGATATCGCTGGAGAGTCGCATGTGGGGCGAAGTACCGATGAGTCGGCTTGCGCCGCCCTTGTTGGGGAGCGCAGGGATTTGTGCCGATCTAGTTCCGCACAGGTGACACGGCGGAGGAAGTAGGTCCCTGGCACGGAGGATCTCTGGTGGCGCTTCTCTTGCCGTCTGTCGTCTCTGTGATCGACAAAGTCCTGCGAGGTAGCGCCTAGTAGGTATGCAAACCCGTATTGCACCTTCGTCTGAGGGGTTGCCGAGATCTTTAGGCGCACGACGGATACATGGCAGTTACAGGGTGTTTCAAAAATGACCGGTATATTTGAAACGGCAATACAAACTAAACGAGCAGCGATAGAAATACACCGTTTGTTGCAATATGCTTGGGACAACAGTACATTTTCAGGCGGACAAACTTTCGAAATTACAGTAGTTACAATTGTCAACAACAGATGGCGCTGCGGCCTGGGAAACTCTATAGTGCGATATTTTCCACATATCTACCATGCGTAGCAATAATGTGGCGCATTCTCTGAATGAAATTACCCGACACCTTTGACTACGTGTCTGGCGGAATGGCTTCACATGCAGATGAGATGTACTGCTTCAGCTGTTCAATTGTTTCTGGATTCTGGCGGTACACCTGGTCTTTCAAGTGTCCCCACAGAAAGAAGTCACAGAGGTTCATGTCTGGCGAATAGGGAGGCCAATCCACGCCGCCTCCTGTATGTTTCGGATAGCCCAAAGCAATCACACGATCATCGAAATATTCATTCAGGAAATTAAAGACGTCGGCCGTGCGATGTGGCCGGGCACCATCTTGCATAAACCACGAGGTGTTCGCAGTGTCGTCTAAGGCAGTTTGTACCGCCACAAATTCACGAAGAATGTCCAGATAGCGTGATGCAGTAATCGTTTCGGTTCTGAAAAATGGGCCAATGATTCCTTTGGAAGAAATGGCAGCCCAGACCAGTACTTTTTGAGGATACAGGGACGATGGGACTGCAACATGGGGCTTTTCGGTTCCCGATATGAGTCAGTTATGTTTATTGACGAAGCCGTCCAGGTAAAAATAAGCTTCGTCAGTAAACCAAAAGCCTGCCCACATGCATATCGCCGCCATCAATCCTGTGTACTATATAGCTAGCGAATGTCTCTCGTGCAGCAATGGTAGCGGCGCTGAGGGGTTGCCGCGTTTGAATTTTGTATGGATAGAGGTGTAAACTCTGGCGCGTGAGACGATACGTGGACGTTGGCGTCATTTGGAACGCAGCTGCAACACGGCGAACGGAAAACCGAGGCCGCTGTTGGATCACCTGCTGCACTAGCTGCGCGTTGCCCTCTGTGGTTGCCGTACGCAGTCGCCCTACCTTTCCAGCACGTTCATCCGTCACATTCCCAGTCCGTTAAAATTTTTCAAACAGATCCTTTATTGTATCGCTTTTCGGTCCTTTGGTTACGTTAAACCTCCGTTGAAAACTTCGTCTTGTTGCAACAACACTGTGTTCTAGGCGGTGGAATTCCAACGCCAGAAAAATCCTCTGTTCTAAGGAATAAACCATGTTGTCCACAGCACACTTGCACGTTGTGAACAGCACACGCTTACAGCAGAAAGACGACGTACAGAATAGCGCACCCACACACTGCGTTGTCTTCTATATCTTTCACATCACTTGCAGCGCTATCTGTTGTTGAAAATAGTAACTACTGTAATTTCGAAAGTTTGTCCGCCTGAAAATGTACTGTTGTCCCAAGCATAATGCAACAAACGGTGTATTTCTATCGCTGCTCGTTTAGTTTTTATTGCCGTTTCAAATATACCGGTCAGTTTTGAAACATCGTGTACATTCCGTTGTTCTTTATCTTCCTTTGAATTTTTTCTAAAGTCTGTGTATGTTTTGTTTCCCGTATAACTATCCCTTTTAGTAGTGTTGCATTATGTCAATAAAGATTTATAAAATGTATTTATGTTTAAAATATGTTTGTTCATTTAAAATTTTGTTTAAGTATATTTTCTTGCATGAATATACAGGGTCGTTCATTGATAGTGACCAGGCCAAATATGTCACGAAATAATCATCAGACGAAAAAACTACAAAGAACGAAACTCGTCTAGCTGGAAGGGGGAAACCAGATGGCGCTATGGGTGGCCCGCTAGATGGCAAATTCAACTTTCTCGATTTTGTGACGTTGAGTTTTTTTATCTAAATAGAAGCTTGACGAACACTATCACTGTGTCAAGTGTATTCTTTAAGTCTGGTGTTAAAATTTCGTCCGATTTGGCCAGTTCATGTTAAACACTTGTAAGGATTGTAGAGTGGACTTAGTAGATCAACTTTTACAAAGGAACCCATGTTTCCATGTTACAAAGAAAACAAAATAAGACAATCGCGAGTCTAAATGTTCTTTACGCAGTTCGCCTATTATGATAGCTTATCGACATTCTTGAGTGGTACGATGTCACGATGTCACGTGATGTCCTTTATTTCCATCTTTCTCGTTTTCATGCTTGCTGGCGATGCGTCAGTTGACACCGATATGTTATTAATTTACGGTGAAGCTCACCGTAATGGAAGAGAAGCCCAACCTCTTTACCTCGAATGCTTGCGAAATCGTGCGACTCCATCTCACACCATGTTTGCCTGAGTAGAACCACGGCTGCGCGAAAGCGAGCAATTCACAAGCGATACAGCAAAGTGTGGTTCTCCAAGAAGGCGGTGTACTGTTGTATTGGAAGAGGAAGTGCTTCGGCAAGTTGAAGAGAAGCCATCGACAAGCACTCGAGACATAGCACGTGACTTGCACGTGTCACACTCGTCTGTCTGTCGCGCTCTGCATGGACAGCAACTCCACCCGTAAAACCATCAGAAGATACACGCCGTGCACCCGGCGGATTTTGTGCCACGACTGAATTTCTGTACTTGAATTTTTCACCACTGTGTGGATTATTCTCAGTTTCCAGGGTGAATTTTGTTCACCGACGAGGAGCATTGCAACAGCGAAGGTGTTTTTGGGATCAACAAAACCCCAAAGACATCGGAGATTTCAGCACACCTGCGGCATCAATATCTGGGCAGATACACTACTGACCATGAAAATTGCTACACCAAGAACAAATGCAGATGATAAACGGGTATTCATTGGACACATATATTATACTAGAACTGACATTAGATTACATTTTCACGCAATTTGGGTGCATAGATCCTGAGAAATCAGCACCCAGAACAACGACCTCTGGCCGTAGTAATGGCCTTGATATGGCTGGGCATTGAGTCAAACAGAGCTTGGATGGCGTGTACAGGTACAGCTGCCCATGCACCTTCAACACGATACCACAGTTCATCAAGAGTAGTGACTGGCGTATTGTGCTGAGCCAGTTGCTCGGCCACCATTGACCAGACGTTTTAAATTGGTGAGAGATCTGGAGAATGTGCTGGGCAGGGCAGCAGTCGAACATTTTATGTATCCAGAAAGACCCGTACAAGACCTGCCACATGCGGTCGTGCATTATTCTGCTGAAATGTAGGGTTTCGCTGGGATCGAATGAAGGGTAGAGCCACGTGTCGTAACACATCTCAAAAGTGCCGTCAATGCGAACAAGAAGTGGCCGAGATGTGTAACCAATGGCACCCCATACCATCACGCCAGTATGGTGATGACGAATACACGCTTCCAATGTGATGTCGCCAAACACGGATGCGACTATCACGATGCTGTAAACAGAACCTGGATTCTACCGAAAAAATGACGTTTTCCCATTCGTGCACCCAGGTTCGTCGATGCGTTCACCATCGCAGGCGCTCCTCTCTGTGAAGCAGCGGCAAGGGTAACCGCAGCCATGGTATCCTAGCTGACAGTCCATGCTGCTACAAACGTCGTCGAACTGTTCGTGCAGATATTCCTTGTCTTCCAAACGTCCCCATCTGTTGACTCAGGAATCTAGACGTGGCTGTACGATCCGTTACAGCCAAGCGGATAAGATGACCGTCAGCTGGACTGCTAGTGATACGAGGCCTTTGGGGTCCAGCACGGCATTCCGTATTACCCTCCTGAACCCACCGATTCCATATTCTGCTAACAGTCATTGTATCTCGAGCAACGCGAGCAGTGATGTCGCGATACCATAAACCGCAATCGCGATAGGCTACAATCCGAGCTTTATAAAAGGCGGAAACGTGATGGTACGCATTTCTCCTTCTTACACGACGCATCACAACAACGTTTCACCAGGCAACGCCGGTCAACTGCTGTTTGTGTATGAGTAATCGGCTGGAAACTTTCCTCATGTTTGCACGTTGTAGGTGTCACCAACCTTGTGTGAATGTTCTGAAAAGCTAATCATTTGCATATCGCAGTATCTTCTTCCTGTCGGTTAAATTTCGCGTGTGTAGCAGGTAATCGTCGTGGTGTAGCAATTTTAATGGCCAGTAGTGTATCTGCAGTGGTCCTGTGACTCGGCCGTACATCTTCCCTCCCCACCTAGCGGGTGCCAGGTACTTGATATTCCTGCAACAAGTGCTGGCGGAGGTTTTGAATGATGTGCCATTGGACATTCAGCACGAGCTGTGATTCCAGTATGAAGGTGCGGGCACTATATTTTGTTCGACTCCAAAACCATCTGGATGAAGTCCACAAGTGTATCAAGTCGATGTGGACCACATGCTTGGCCACCGAGATACCCATATTTAACCTCTCTGGACTTTTTCTTGTGGGATCACATGAAGAGTGTTGTTTACGAGACTCCTGTCCAGTCGGAGAAAGATCTTGTTGCACGGATCGAGGATGCGGCAGAAGTGATTAACCATGTATCACGCGTGTTGAACACTGCGCAGATGCAATGAGTTCACCGAACTTGCTTCCGTCATATCGAACAGTTGTTGTAATATCACAGTAAATAGGAGTGAAGTCTGACGTCTTGGTTTTCATGTAACGTGGAAACGAACTGTTTGCGGAAATGGGTTCCTGTGTAAAACTTTATCCACTAAGTTCTCTCTGCAACCTGCAGAAGTGTATGACTAGAATTGTGGAACACCCTGTACATATAGAAAATCTTACCAACGTCACTTTTGGATGTTACTTGATAGTGGCAATAAGCCAAAACAGGCATGTAGTGTAAAATATTAAAAGAATATTATCTTGATTCAGCTAGTTTTGGGGCTCTCATTTTCATTGTGTCCTATAACCATGTATATAATGCTGCGGGGCAAGTGGTATGTAAAATATCCAATCTTTGTTGGGATAGTACTTATCCTAGCAGGAGACGCAAATCGTCTGATGGGAACTGACGATACATTGCACCGGTTAGCCTTTTGTGGTAGTAAGCACGGGCGTACACTATGTGATCAAAAGTATCCGGACACCTGGCTGAAAATGACTTACAATTTCGAGGCAGCCTCCATCAGTAATGCTGGAATTCAGTACGGTGTTGGCCCACCTTTGAAGACCCACTCTCGCAGGCATACGTTCAATCAGGAGCTGGAAGGTTTCTTGGGGAATGTCAGTCCATTCTTCAAGGAGTGCTCCACTGAGGAGAGGTATCGATGTCGGCCGGCGAAGCCTGGCACGGCGATGCAAAACATACCAAAGGTGTTCCATATGATTCAGATCATGACTCTGTGCAGGCCAGTCCATTACAGGGGTGTTATTGTCGTGTAACCACTCCGCCACAGGCCGTGCTTTATTAGCAGGTGCTCGATCGTGTTGAAAGATGCAATCGCCATCCCCGAATTGCTCTTCAACAGTGGGAAGCAAGCACGTGCTTAAAACATCAATGTAGGTCTGTGCTGTGATAGTGCCTCGCAAAACAACAAGGGGTGAAAACCACCTCCATGAAAAACATAACCACACCATAACACCACCGACTACGAATTTTACTGTTGGCACTACACACGTTGGCAGATGTCGTTTACCGGGCATTCGCCATACCCACACCCTGCCATCGGATCGCCACACTGTGTACCGTGATTCGTCACTCCACACGTTTTTCCACTGTTCAGTTGTCCAATGTTTACGCTTCTCACAACAAGCGAGGCGTTGTTTGGCATTTACCTGCGTGATGTGTTGCTTATGAGCAGACGCTCGACTATGAAATGCAAGTTCTCTCACCTCCCGCCTAATTGCCATAGAACTTGCAGTAGATTCTGATGCAGTTTGAAACTGCTGTGTCATGGTGTGCATAGATGTCTGCCTATTACACATTACGACCTTCTTCAACTGTCAAAAGTCTGTGTCAGTTAACAGAGGAGGTCGGCCTGTACACTTTTGTGCTGTACGTGTCCCTTCACGTTTCCACTTGACTATCACATCGGAAACAGTGGACCTAGGGATGTTTAGGAGTATTGAAATCTAGCGTACAGACGTATGACACCAGTGACACCCAATCACCTGACCACGTTCTGTACGTGAGTTCCGTGGAGCGCCCCGTTTTGCTCTCTCACGATGTCTAATGACGACTGAGGTCGCGGAGTACCTCGCAGTAGGTGGCAGCACAATGCACCTAATATGAAAAACGTATGTTTTGGGGGTGTCCGGATACTTTTGATACAAATGTCTTGCAGTAGAAGAGGTCGCGAACGGGCTTGCCATATTGGTAACCCCGATTCCCGCTCGATCACCGAAGTTAAGCAACATCCGGTCTGGTTACTGCTTGGATGGGTGATCAACCAGACAAAACCAGGTACCACTGGCTGAAGGACACGCAAGTCACCGAAGTGGCGACCAGTTGAAGGATCTGCATCAGATTCTACATCTACATCTATATTTATGCTCCGCAAGCCACCCAATGGTGTGTGGCGGAGGGCACTTTACGTGCCACTGTCATTACCTCCCTTTTCTGTTCCAGTCGCGTATGGTTCGCGGGAGGGACTGTCTGAAAGCCTCCGTGCGCGCTCGAATCTCTCTAATTTTACATTCGTGATCTCCATGGAGGTATAAGTAGGGGGAAGCAATATATTCGATACCTCATCCAGAAACGCACCTTCTCGAAACCTGGACAGCAAGCTACACCGCGATGCAGATCGCCTCTCTTGCAGAGCCTGCCACTTGAGTTTGCTAAACATCTCCGTAACGCTATCACGGTTACCAAATAACCCTGTGACGAAACGCGCCGCTCTTCTTTGGATCTTCTCTATCTCCTCCGTCAACCCGATCTGATACGGATCCCACACTGATGAGCAATACTCAAGTATAGGTCGAACGAATGTTTTGTAAGCCACCTCGTTTGTTGATGGACTACATTTTCTAAGGACTCTCCCAATGAATCTCAACCTGGCACCCGCCTTACAAACAATTTTATATGATCATTCCACTTCAAATCGTTCCGCATGCATACTCCCAGATATTTTACAGAAGTAACTGCTACCAGTGTTTGTTCCGCTATCATATAATCATACAATAAAGGATCCTTCTTTCTATGTATTCGCAATACATTACATTTGTCTATGTTAAGGGTCAGTTGCCACTCCCTGCACCAAGTGTCTATCCGCTGCAGATCTTCCTCCATTTCGCTACAATTTTCTAATGCTGCAACTTCTCTGTATACTACAGCATCATACGCGAAAAGCCGCATGGAACGTCCGACACTATCTACTAGGACATAGATAGATTGGGGTACCACACGACATTGTTATTAGTATTGTTTGAAAGCATATTACCTTGTTGCAGCTAGTTTTGGAGCTTTCGTTTTCATTATGTCTTATATAATCTCCATTGCTATTTATACATTTCTCCCACATCTACGGGTGGCTATGAACACAACGCAAAAAAAAAAAAAAACAGTTCTTCTTTTGAAGCGAACCAGTCAGTCAGCCGGCCGTTGTGGCCGAGCGGTTCTAGGCGCTTCAGTCTGGAATCGCGCGGCCTCGGGTTGAAGACTTAGTAGCAATTCTAGACGTGTGGGGTGTCGCATTGTCATGTTGGAATTGCTCAAGTCCGTCGGAATGCACAATGCCCATGAATGGATGCAGGTTATCAGACAGGATGCTTACGTACGTGTCACCTGTCAGAGTCGTATGTAGACGTGTCAGGGGTCCATGTCACACCAACTGCACACGCCCCACACTATTACAGAGCCTCCACCAGCTCGAACAGCCCACTGCTGACGTGCAGAGTCCATGGATTTATGAGGTTGTCTCCATACCCGTACACGTCCATCCACTCGATACAATTTGAAACGAGACTCGTACGACCAAGCAACATGTTACCAGTTGGCAAAAGCCCAATGTCGGCGTTGACGGGCGTAAAGCTTTGTGTCGTGCAGTCACCAAGGGTACACGAGTGGGTCTTTGGCTCCGAAAGCCCATATCGACGACGTTTCTTTGAATTCTTCGCACGCTGACATTTGTTGATGCTCCAGCATTGAAATCTACAGCAATGTGCGGAAAGGTAGCACTTCTGTCACGCTGAACGGTCCTCCTCATTCGTCGTTGGCCCCGATCTTGCAGAACTTTTTTCTGGTCGAAGCAGATTCCTGATATTCACGGGACACTCTTGAAATGGTCGTTCGGAAAATCCCCACTTTACCTCGGAGATGCTGTGTCCCTTCGCTCGTGCGAAGTGCCTTCAAACTCACTTGTTGTCAAATGTTTTTTATTCCAGTCTTTGATTACAATATCAATTCTTTTGATGATGACCGGTTTCAGTGTTTAATGACCATCTGAGGATGGTCATTACTGACTGAAACCGGTCGTAGTCAAAAGAATTGATATTGTGAACAAAGACTGGAATAAAAAAACATTTGACAGTATTGGATCACTGTTTGTATACCCGACTATGTCGCAGTTGGCATCACTTGTTGTCTTAAATAGGCGTTGCCGACCACAGCGCCGTCTTCTGCCTGTTTACATATCTCTGTATTTGAGTGCGCATGGCTATACCAGTTTCTTCGGCGCTTCAGTGTGAAAGAGATGCGTTTCACAGTAATGAACATACAAAAGTGCCCCAATTTCTTAAGAGACGCATTTTGGAGGCAACGTTTAGTGGACGTTTCTGTTTTGTTTCGTCCTTACTACTACCTCTCAAAATATGGGATACTTTTCTTTAAGATCCTGTACAGTCTTTCCATTCGTTAAAACGTCGACCGCACAAAAATACTAATTTTACAGATAAATATTCTGGTGAATGTTAAAACACGCATATGTCCGTATATGAAAATAATTTCTAGTTCGGTTGCAGGCGATTAAGCTGGCTTACTTCACTGGTGAGCAAGATTACTGTGTACATTTCTCTCACTTTGTTTGCAAGTAACTGGCACCTCTGTATCGCTAGCCTGCTTGACTCACTGCCAGGAAACTTGCTCTCTCTCTCTCTCTCTCTCTCTCTCTCTCTCTCTATCTCTCTCTCTCTCTCTCTCCCTCTCTCTCTATCTATCTATCTATATATCTGTCCTTCTCCTTCTCCCTCCCCCTTCCTCCACTCCTCTGTCTCTCTCCCTCTCTCTCTCTCTCTCTCTCTCTCTCTCTCTCTCTCTCTATCTCTCTCTCTCTCTCTCCCTCTCTCTCTATCTATCTATCTATATATCTGTCCTTCTCCTTCTCCCTCCCCCTCCCTCCACTCCTCTCTCTCTCTCCCTCTCTCTCTCTCTCTCTCTCTCTCTCTCTCTCTCTCTATCTCTATCTCTCTCTCTCTCTCCCTCTCTCTCTATCTATCTATCTATATATCTGTCCTTCTCCTTCTCCCTCCCCCTCCCTCCACTCCTCTGTCTCTCTCCCTCTCTCTCTCTCTCTCTCTCTCTCTCTCTCTCGGGTGTCAGCCTTTCCAACAGATAACATTGAAGTCCCTGGAGCAATATCCATCTTGCTGATTAATATGACGTAAGGATTCCCCCACCACTCACAGCAGTTCTGCCGATTCGCCATTCAGCGACGTAACAACGCGTCAGCTGCTGATGAAAGCATTCGTAACTCTGTTAGCGCTCTGCGCAGCCTCCGAAGTTGTGACCTTGTGGCCTCTTAGCGGTTTGTTCGTCTCATCACCACAGTGGCCTTCTTCTTAACTCGTATCAGAAGTGTCAAACAATACAGCTATCGAATACAAACAATACGAAATATATCTACTTCTACATCTACATCCATACTCCGCAAGCCACCTGACGGTGTGTGGCACAGGGTACCTTGAGTACCTCTATCGGTTCTTCCTTCTATTCCAGTCTCGTATCGTTCGTGGAAAGAAAGATTGTCGGTATGCCTCTGTGTGGGCTCTAATCTCTCTGATTTTATCCTTACGGTCTCTTCGCGAGATATACGTAGGAGGGAGCAATATACTGCTTGACTCTTCGGTGAAGGTATGTTCTCGAAACTTTAACAAAAGCCCGCACCGAGCTACTGAGCGTCTCTCCTGCAGATATTCCACTGGAATTTATCTATCATCTCCGTAACGCTTTTGCCATTACTAAATGATACTGTAACGAAGCGCGCTGCTCCCCGTTGGATCTTCTCTATCTCTTCTATCAACCCTATCTGGTACGGATCCCACACTGGTGAGCAGTATTCAAGCAGTGGGCGAACAAGCGTACTGTAACCTACTTCCTTTGTTTTTGGATTGCATTTCCTTAGGATTCTTCCAATGAATCTCAGTCTGGCATCTGCTTTACAGACGATCAACCTTATATGATCATTCCATTTTAAATAACTCCTAATGCCTACTCCCAGATAATGTATGGAATTAACTGCTTCCAGTTGCTGACCTGCTATATTGCACCTAAATGATAAAGGATCTTTCTTTCTATGTATTCGGAGCACATAACAGTTGTCTACATTGAGGTTCAATTGCCATTCCGTGCACCATGCAATTCGTTGCAGATCCTCCTTTATTTCAGTACAATTTTCCATTGTTACAACCTCTCGATATACTTGGTCAGATTAATTAATTAACGATATTTATAAACAATGAGATTAAAACATTAGGGCGTAAAGTACTACACAGTTCGTAAATGGAATTAAACAAATATTTACTATACGACAGTAGTTTGCGATATTGCCACCAGATGTCAGCCGTAGCACAACAACGTTCCTGCATAATCTTTTATGAGTAGACACGCTGTGTGCAAATACTCTGGATGAGGTCTGTGGAGTGAATCTCTCTGTTGTTCCCTCGTAGTGATTTGTGAAGATGGAAGAAAATCAAGATAAAAGCGGTGATTAAGTATGGGTGTCCATAAATTACACTACTGGCCATTAAAATTGCTACACCACGAAGATGTCGTGCGACAAACGAGAAACTTAATTTTAAATTTTTAGCTTTTCAGAGCATTCACACAAGGTTGGCGCCGGTGGCGACGCCTTCAACGTGCTGACATGAGGAAAGTTTCCAACCGATTTCTCATACACAAACAGCCGTTGATCGGCTTTGCCTGGTGAAATGTTGTTGTGATGCCTCGTGTAAGAGGAGAAATGCGTACCATCACGTTTCCAACTTTGATAAAGGTCGGATTGTAGCCTATCGCGATTGCGGTTTGTCGTATCGCGGCATTGCTGCTCGCGTTGGTCGAGATCCAATTACTGTTAGCAGAATATGGAATCGTTGGGTTCAGGAGGGCAATACGGAACGCCGTGCTGGATCCCAACGGCCTCATATCACTAGCAGTCGAGATGAAGGCATCTTATCCGGATGGCTGTAACGGATCGTGCAGCCACGTCTCGATCCTTGAGTCAACAGAGGGGACGCTTGCAAGATAATAACCATTTGCGCGAAGAGTTCGACGACGTTTGCAGCATCATGGACTATCAGCTCGGAGACCGTGGCTGCGGTTACCCTTGACGCTGCATCACAGGCAGGAGCGCCTGCGATGGTGTACTCAACGACGGACCAGGATGCACGAATGGCAAAACGTCATTTTTTCGGATCAATCCAGGTTCTGTTTATATCATCACGATGGTCGCATCCGTGTTTGGCAACATCACGGTGAACGCACATTGGAAGCATGTATTCGTCATCGCCATACTGGCGTATCACCCGGCGTGATGGTATGGGATGCCACTGATTACACATCTCGGTCACCTCTTGTTCGCACTGACGCCACTTTGAACAGTGGATGTTACATTTTAGATGTGTTACGACCTGTGGCTCTACCCTTCATTCGATCCCTGAGTAACCCTACATTTCAGGACGCTATGCACGACCGTACGTTGCAGGTCCTGTACGGGCCTTTCTGGAAACAGAAAATGTTCGACTGCTGCCCTGGCCAGCACATTTCCAGACCTCTCACCAACTGAAAACGTCTGGTCAATGGTGGCCGAACAACTGGCTCATCACAATACGGCAGTCACTACTCTTGATGAACTGTGGTATCGTGTTGAAGCTGCATGATCAGATGTACCTGTACACGCCGTCCAAGCTCTGTTTCACTCAATGCCCAGGCGAATCAAGGCCGTTATTACGGCCAGAGGTGGTTGTTCTGGGTATTGATTTTTGAGGATCTATGCACCCAAAATGCGTGAAAATGGCCGACCGAAGTGGCCGAGCGGTTGTAGGCGCTACAGTCTGGAACCGCGCGCCCGCTACGGTCGCAGGTTCGAATCCTGCCTCGGGCATGGATGTGTGTGATGTCCTTAGGTTAGTTATGTTTAAGAAGTTCTAAGTTGTAGTGGACTGATGACCTCAGAAGTTAAGTCCCATAGTGCTCAGAGCCATTTCAACCACTTTTTTGGGTAAAAATGGAATCACATGTCAGTTCTAGTATAATATATTTGTCCAATGAATACCCGTTTATCATATGCATTTCTACATGGCGTAGCAATTTTAATGGCCAGTAGTGTAGATATTAAGACACAGTTTATCAACATATGATAAGGCAACTCAAAGTTCTTTTTACCTATCAGGTGAGGAAAATTTGATGCAAAAATGAACTAGAAAACATGATAAAATTTGGATGACTCATGAGAAAGCTCAGTGTGTGACCAGATTCACACAGACAACATCTGATACCCAAGGGCGACGAAACTTTCAAATATGATGTGGAAGGCAACCACTGTTTCGACCAACTATTCGAGCTTGGCATATAAGTAACCCCCCCCCCCCCCCCTGTCACCCCCATCCCCAAAAAGCGGAATAACACAATTGTGGCCGGAGCTTGTGTAGTACACATTTCTGATGCTGGACGTGCAAAGCCCAATTCTGTATCCTTCGGCAACTCTGCCGATCGATTGGCAGGTGAGGGCACCAATCGGCATTGTTATCGAAGGAGAAAATGTTCAAATGTGTGTGAAGTCCTAAGGGACCAAACTGCTAAGTTCATCACTCCACAGACTTACACGCTACTTAATCTAACTTAAACTAACTTATGATAAGAATAACACGTCCGCTGCTTGTGGTCTTGCGGTAGCGTTCTCGCTTCCCTTCACGGGGTTCCAGGTTCGATTCCCGGCGGGGTTAGGGATTTTCCGTGCCTCGAGATGAATGGGTGTTGTTGTGTCGTCTTCATCACCATCATGCATCCTCATTACGGTCGGAGGAAGGCAATGGCAAACCACCTCCTCTAGGACCTTGCCTAGTACGGCGGTGCGGGTCTCCCACACCGTCCCCTACGCTCCTTGGAGTATGGGACCACATCATCATCAAGCATAACACACACACACACCCATGGCCGTGGGAGGATTCGAACCTCCAGCGAGAGGGTCCGCGCAATCCGTGACATGGCGCCCAAGACCGCGCGGCCACTCCACACAGCTTTCGTAGGAGATAGTGGTAGTGGTGGTGGTTAGTGTTTAACGTCCCGTCGACAACGAGGTCATTAGAGACGGAGCACAAGCTCGGGCTAGGGAAGGATTGGGAAGGAAATCGGCCGTGCCCTTTCAAAGGAACCATCCCGGCATTTGCCTGAAACGATTTAGGGAAATCACGGAAAACTTAAAATCAGGATGGCCGGAGACGGGATTGAACCGTCGTCCTCCCGAATGCGAGTCCAGTGTGCTAACTGCTGCGCCACCTCGCTCGGTTTTCGTAGGAGAGCCCCCAACGTTATTCTGTAAGCATTTGGGAAGCGCTTCCGAACGGTCCTAGCGAACCGAAACGGTGTTGTCAGTTTTCCTAACGCCAACCAATCAAGAGCAATCTGCCTCAGATCCGCTCATGCGCACCGGAGTACGGCACGGCAGATTTCCTTCACAATCCTTCACCGTACTGAAAAGTGTGTTTAGAGTAAGTATTACAGGGTGTCCCAAAAAGTATGACCCGATTTTAGCTTCTAATAATATTGAGACAAATGTCACTAGGTAACTGAAACAGTGCTAGATGTAATGGCATCGTCTAGAGTTTCTAAAAAATACGCTAGATGTCGCAACGAGCGCTAAGCTGGAACGTGCAGCAAAATCTCGCGCAATTCTGCATCTACATCTACATCTTCGTGATTACTCTGCTATTCACAATAAAGTGCCTGGCAGAGGGTTCAATGTACCACCTTCAAGGTGTCTCTCTACCGTTCCACTCTCGAACGGCACGCGGGAAAAACGAGCACTTAAATTATCCATGCGAGCCATGATTTCTCTTATTTTATCGTGATGATCATTTCTCCCTATGTAGGTGGGTGCCAACAGAATGTTTTCGCAATATGAGGAGAAAAACTGGTGATAAAATTTCATAAGATACTGTCGCAACGAAAAACGCCTTTGTTTTAATGATTGCCACTCCAATTCACGTATCATGGCTGTGACGCTATCTCCCCTATTTCGCGATAATACAAAACGAGCTGCCCTTCCTTATACCTGTTTGATGTCATCCGTCAGTCCCACCTGTTGCGGATCCCACACAGCACAGCAGTACTCCAGAATAGGGCGGACAAGCGTCGTGTAAGCAGTCTCTTTAGTAGACCTGTTGCACCTTCTAACTGTTCTGCCAATGAATCGCAGTCTTTGGTTTGCTCTACCCACAATATTATCTATGCGATCGTTCTAATTTAGGTTTTTTGTAATTGTAATCCCTAAGTATTTAGTTGAATTTACAGCCCTCAGATTTGTGTGACTTATCGCGTAATCGAAATTTAGCTGATTTCTTTTAGTACTCATGTGAATAACTTGGCACTTTTCTTTATTCAGGGTCAATTGCCACTTTTCGCACCATACAGATATCTAAATCGTTTTGCAAGTCGTTTTCATTATCTGACGACTTTACAAGACGGTAAATAACAGCATCATCTGCAAACAATCTAAGACGGCCACTCAGATTATCTCCTATGTTGTTAATATAGATCAGGAACAATAGAGGGCCTATAACACTTCCTTGGGGAACGCCGGATATTACTTAGGTTTTACTCGATGACTTTCCGTCTATTACTACGAACTGTGACCTTTCTGAGAGGAAATCACAAATCCAGTCGCACGACTGAGGCGCTGCTCCTTAGGGACGGAGTTTGGTTAGAAGACGGTTGTGAGGAACGGTGTCGAAAGCCTTCTGGAAATCTAAAAAAATATGGAATCAATTTGACATCCCCGTCGATAGCACTTATTACTTCATTAGTATAAAGAGCTAGTTGTGTTTCACAGGAACGATATTTTCTGAATCCGTGCTGACTATATGTTAATAAATCGTTTTCTTCGAGGTACTTCATAATGTTCGAATACAGTATATGTTCTAAAACCCTACTGCAGATCGACGTTAGTTATATAGGCCTGTAATTCAGCGGATTACTCCTACTTTCCCTTTTTGGGTATTGGTGTGAATTGAGCAATTTACCAGCTTTTAGGTACGTGTCTTTCTGTGAGCGAGTGGTTGTATATAATTGCTGAATATGGAGCTATTTTATCAGCATACTCAGAGAGGAACCTGACTGGTATGCAATCTAGACCGGAGGCCTTGCCTTTATTAAGTGATTTAAGGTGCTTTGTTACATCGAGGATATCTACGCCTATGTTTCACATCTTGGCAGTTGTTCTTGATTGGAATTCAGGAATATTTACTTCGTCTTCTTTGGTGAAGGACTTTCGGAAAACCGTGTTTAATAACTCTGCTTTAGTGGCACTGTCATCAGTGACTTCACCGTTGTTATCGCGCAGTGAAGGTATTGATTGTGTCTTGCCACTTGTGTGCTTTATGTATGCCCAGAATGTCTTTGGGTTTTCTTCCTAATTTCGAGATAGAAGTCGTATTGTGTTCTTGGATTTAGTCGTACTCAATCAGTGGTCGCAGCTCAGTGGGCGTGTCGTAGTCGATTTCGTGCTAAACCACCATCACCAAAGAACACTCGACCGTAGTATAAGCAGTTTGAAGAAACAGGGTGCCTTTGTAAAGAGAAAAGTCCTCGCCAGCCACGCGATACCAGGCTTTACAACACTCTTGGCCTCCTAGATCCCCAGAACACCATGTGATTTCTTCCTGTGGGGAAGTGTTAAATAATGTGTTTACGTTCCTCCCTTATCTCGTGACATTGATGAACCAAAAACCAAAATATCAGCTGCTGTACCTTCAGTGACAGAAGACATTTTGTGCTCAGTTTGGGACGAATTTGGCTATTGGCTAGGTGTCATCCGTGCAGCCAATGGAGGACATATTGAACATTTGTGATGGATTTTTATAAACTTCTATCTTTTCTGAGTAATTTAGTGTGCAATTGGTTGGTGTTAAGCCCTTCTTCCTAATAAATAATTCTATATAAAACCGGATCATTCTTTTTGGGACACCCTGTACTGTGCAAATTTCGCTGACTACGTGCTTCCATGGGTGCATAATACCGACAGGATATTTGACTGCGTTCTGGAAGCTGTCATAAATGTCATACTATGTCATTTTATTCCCATTCACATCGACGTCTTGCTTTGGATATAGCGTTTCGGAATATGAGTTAGGAATGGAGTGTAGTACCACATTGTACAAATACATCTATAAAAACACAGGTAAAATTCGTCATTTCTTCTGTTTTCCGTCATTCCTTAGTTGCTTCCAAATTCATGGAGGTATGTTCCATCTATGCAACTAATTGAAGGCAGATGCTTCACAAATAAAAAGAGAGCAACACACATGGCAATAAAAAAACTGCCATCAATTAGTTGCATAAGCGGAACGTACCTTCATGAACCCAAAATATTGTTTAAGAGAGTGTCAAAGAGTAACGAGAAGACCGTTGTAATTTATAACATGCATCTGATGAATCAAAATGTTTCATATATGGTGATACAATCTGCAAATATTTTGGTGGGGATATGTCATCTCTATCGTTGTTAAGGACTCGATCGCAGATAAACACTTGTGACGAGCAAGAGCATAAAGACGATTGCTGCCAGTTTCATTCGCAGTAATTTAAGTTGTGCTCTTAGATTCCTGACCGGCCGGTGTGGCCGAGCGGTTCTAGGCGCTTCAGTCTGGAATCGCGCAACCGCTACGGTCGCAGGTTGGAATCCTGCTTCGGGCATGGATGTGTGTGATGTCCTTAGGTTAGTTAGGTTTAAGTAGTTGTAAGTTCTAGGGGTATGATGAGCTCAGATGTTAAGTCCCGTAGTGCTCAGAGCCATTTGAACCATTTTTTTTTTTCTTAGATTACTGTCTGGCCACACACTCGGGAATCGCTTCGTATTTAGAGAAAAATGGTGGATTATGTGTGGCAAGAAAAAATATAAATGTCACTGTTAGTTAGTTGTTTCACGCACAGCAATTTCGTCTTTCATTTCTTAAACGTATGGAAGTCATGAACTCGAAGATATTACTGAGAATGCACACCCTTACGTGTAAATAACAACGAATATTTCGGGAAAATACTTAACTTTCACCATTAACGAGGTCTCAGGATGTGTTACAAACACGAAGAGGAAAAAAGTATTTTCGTACCCAGTGGTATGCGAACCTAGACCTTTGTCCCTGCAATTCATTGCCTTAACACACTTTTTTTTAAAAAAATATTCTTATTTTGTTCGTTACATTTGTTCCGGGCAGACGTCCCATGTCACCCATTCAATTCCATCGAAGATCCATTCACTCAGTTTTTTTTTTTTTTTAATTACAGAGGGCACATAACCCTCTGACCGAACGCGCTGAGCTACCGTGCCGGCTAAAATAATACCTAACGTGAAATCTACTGCCAGATTAAAACTGTGTTGGACCGAGATTCTAATTTGGGACCTTTGACTTTCACAGGTTCTGTGGCACTTTTTCTTATTTCCACACATAAAGAGGGGCATGAAACGTCACCGATTTGATAACGCCGAAGAAGTCAAAAAAAGAACGAGGGAGGTGCTGTCAATCATTTCTGAAGATGACTACAAAAATGTGCCGAAGAACATTTGAGCGAGCCATTCTAAAGGCAACAATCCATTTGTAAGCTTTCTGTGAACAATAATTCATAATTACCACACACTGGCTACGTGCGGACGTCGATGCGAGATGCTTTTAATAGTTTCCACAATGAAACATTGTCTCAAAATATGGAAGAAAACCCAAAGAGATTCTGGTCGTATGTAAAGTACACCAGCAACAAAAAAGAGTCAATACCGTCACTGCGCGACAGCGATGGAAATGTTAACGATGGTGGTGCCACTAAAGCGGAGTTACTAAATACAGTTTCCCGTAATTTATTCACGAAAGAAGACGGAGTAGATATACCAGAATTCGAAACCAGAACAGATGTCAGCATGAGTGACATAAAAGTAGATATCTTAGGTGTTCCGAAGCAACTCAAACCATTTAAGAAAGGCAAGTCTTCCGGTCCAGATGGTACACCAATCAGGTTGCTTTCAGGGTATGCAGACACAATAGCTCCTTTCTTAGCAATCATATACAACTGCTCAGTTGACGAAAGGTCTGTTACCAAAGACTGGAAAGTAGCACAGGTCACATCAATATTCAAGAAATGGCAGTAACCCATTGAATTACAGACCCATATCACTGACCTCAATTTGCAGTAGGATTATGGAGCGTATACTGTACACGAACATTATCAATTACCTTGAAGAAAATGACTTATTGATACATAACCAACACGGATTAAGAAAATATCGTTCTTGTGCAAACAGCTAGTTCTTTATTCCCATGAAGCAATGAGTGCTGTCGATAAGGGGTCTCACATCGATTCCATATTCCTAGATCTCCAGAAGGCTTTTGATACCGTTCCTCACAAGCGACTATGAACCAAAGTGCGTGCATTTGGAGTATCGTCTCAGTTGTGCGACTAAATTCGTGATTTCCTCTCAGAGAGGTCAGAGTTCGTAGTGGTAGACGGTAAAAGATCGAGTAGAACAGAAATGATACCTGGCGTTCGGCAAGGTAGTGTCATAGGTCCTCTGCTGTTCCCGATTTACATAAATGATATAGGTGATAATCTGAGCAGACCCCTTAGATTGTCTGCAGATAACACTGTAATTTACCCTCTAGTAACATCATTAGGCGATCAGTTCCAATTACAAAATGATCTAGAGAGAATTTCTGTATGGTGCGACAAGTGGCAATTTTCGCTAAACAAAGAAATGTGCGAGGTCATCCACATGGGTACTAAAAGAAATCCGATAAATTTTGGGTATACGATAAATCAGTTCGACTAAATACCTAGGAACGGTAATTACGAGCAACTTAAATTGGAAGGACCACATAGATAAAACTGCGGGGAAGGCGAAACAAAGACTGCGCTTTGTTGGCAGAACACTTAAAAGATGCGACAAACCCACTAAAGAGACAGTCTACATTACACTTGCTCGTCCTCTGCTGGAAAATTGCTGCGCAGTGTGGGATTCTTACCAGGTAGGATTGACGGAGGACATCGAAAAGTGCAAAGAAGGGCAGCTCGTTTCGTGTTATCGCGCAATAGGGGTGAGAGAGTCACTGATATGATACTCGAGTTGGGGCGGCAGTCAATGAAACAAAGGCGGTCTCCTTTACGGCGAGATCTGTTTACGAACTTTCAATCAACAGCTTCCTCCTCCGAATGCGAAAATATTTTGTTGACACCCACCTCGCCACGGTCGCAGGTTCGAATCCTGCCTCGGGCATGGATGTGTGTGATGTCCTTAGGTTAGTTAGGTTTAATTAGTTCTAAGTTCTAGGCGACTGATGACCTCAGAAGTTAAGTCGCATAGTGCTCAGAGCCATTTGAACCATTTGACACCCGCCTACGTAGGGAGAAATGATCATCATAATAAAATAAGAGGAATCAGAACTCGAAGGTGTTCCTTTTTCCAGCGCGCCATTCGTGAGTGGAATGGCAGAAAAGTAGTATGAAAATGGTTCGATGAACCCTCTGCCAGGCACTTCAGTGTGAATTGCAGAGTAACTATGTAGATGTAGAACAATGGAAGTACCGGTGGGACGAATGTGCTAGTTGTATTTTGAAGAGGATAAGACTGTATTGTAAACAATATGAAAATATATTTTTTTTTGGCACCCTCCTCGTACATCATTTATGATAGTGATCTCCACAAGAGGGTGTCGGGAGGGGGGGCTAGAACTGGTGTGTACGGTGGCTAGAGAGTTGGAAATGAGACGATCAACAGTGAAGAGCGTCTTGCATAAGAGGTTACAGCTACATCTCAGCTGCTTAAGGCATTAAAGCCTACGGGCAAACATCAGCGCGAACACTTGACAGTAACATGTTTGGCAGGCCTGACGTAAACAGTGACCTTTACGGAAAAAAAATTGTTTCCCCGACGATGCAACCTGCAACATTATGTGATTGCCTTATCATTTTAAATCATTCACTAATCGAGCAGTCGCTCAGCAAAAGCTACAGTTAGCAAATAATGTTGCGAGAATGAACGACCTATGACGTAACTTGTTTATTGTCATAGCGCCGTCAGAGATGCAGTGAGTTATTGACTTTGAAATCCGCGGCGCGAAAAACGGACAGAAGAAGAACACTTTTACACATTTTCTTTTTTTTTATGTACGAGATATTCTCGATGAACAGTTACTCATTCTTCTCTCGTCTCTTGTAACTTGTGTCGGACGCGCATGTCTTGTCGCCGTATTATTATCGTTAAAAATAGTAATACAGGGTGATTCAAAAAGAATACCACAACTTTAAAAATGTGTATTTAATGAAAGGAACATAATATAACCTTCTGTTATACATCATTACAAAGAGTATTTAAAAAGGTTTTTTTTCACTCAAAAACAAGTTCAGAGATGTTCAATATGGCCCCCTCCAGACACTCGAGCAATATCAACCCGATATTCCAACTCGTTCCACACTCTCTGTAGCATATCAGGCGTAACAGTTTGGATAGCTGCTGTTATTTCTCGTTTCAAATCATCAATGGTGGCTGGGAGAGGTGGCCGAATCACCATATCCTTAACATACCCCCATAAGAAAATATCGCAGGGGGTAAGATCAGGGCTTCTTGGAGGCCAGTGATGAAGTGCTCTGTCACGGGCTTTTCCCTTTGCACAAACACCCATTCTCTGTGAACTGTTTATACCAACGTTTAATACACCACCTATCAGGAGGTTTAACACCATACTTCGTTCGAAATGCACGCTGAACAACTGTCTCCGATTCACTTCTGCCGTACTCAATAACACAAAAAGCTTTCTGTTGAGCGGTCGCCATCTTAGCATCAACTGACGCTGACGCCTAGTCAACAGCGCCTCAAGCGAACAAATGTACAACTGAATGAAACTTTATAGATCCCTTAATTCGCCGACAGATAGTGCTTAGCTCTGCCTTTTGTCGTTGCAGAGTTTTAAATTCATAAAGTTATGGTATTCTTTTTGAATCACCCTGTATTTTAGTGTAAAGTAAAAGTGCAATACTAAAAGTGCAACACTGTATAGCAGTAGATTTATTGTGCGACGTGTATGTGAAAACGTCAAAGGAATTATTGCCATTAGGAGAAGGGAAGTGCCAGTCAAAACGGCATCCATGTTAAATCCTTCATTGCAGTGTAAGTTCTTCTATTAATTGCCATATATTCAGATTTAAATGGAATTGATGTATGGACTATTTATTTAGTGTAGAATCTATGTCTCACTCCTTCATGAAGTTATTTAATTTTCTTTATGTTTCTGCCAAATAGAGAGTTCACAGTCACGAATTCTTTCGTCGAAATCGGACGCAAGTTGCATGCGGCGAAATACTTTCTCCGCGCCGTATTCTACTGGTAAATGCATGATAAACTACGGTCCCTTAGGAAATTCATGTTGAGCTATCCAAAAATAATTATATTTTGAATAGGCATTTACTCTCCCATGCAATGCAACTTCCGACTGATCAGACGTTCCAACAAGAAACAGCCGCACACGGTCGGCGCTCGCAAATATACTTCCAACGCTGATTAGAGCTATATGTTGCAGCACAAAAGTAAACATATAATTAGCGACTACGAACGGGGACATTTATAATCTTATGTTTATGTATACACATTACGTAAACACATCGTTATAAACCTTTCATGCATTCGGCGATCTGAATCATCATAACAGTCGTATATGGGGTTCACAGCATTCTAATTGGTGTGTTATTGCTTTCGACATATCGAAATTAAACACGTAACCAGTTTGTAGTTGCCACACACTTCTTTATTACAAACACATGCTCTTAATGAAATTAACAATAACAACGATTCTAATAAAAGTCACCTTCCCTACCGAACCACCAACAGGACTCAGATTAACCCCTTTGCCTTACGATTTAAGTTCCGCAAAATTTTGTACATGGCTGCACGTTCAGAGACCGGAATAGTTACAATTGAAAGAAAAACAGCCCTCGGTCACTATTTTTAACAAATTGACCTGGTTTCAACACTGATAGGAGTGTCTTCCTCAGAATTTAAATCAGAGAATGGTCTATATTCTATAACACGGTCACAGAATTATGAACAAAAATGTATGATAGGGTATAAGAACGGAATCATCGAGAAAGACTGGCAGTACTTTATATGTCATTTATAAAATAATAAATATGCCAAAAGGGCATTAGTCACAAAGATATTTAAGATAAAGAAAACTGTGATGGGGAGCCACTAAGGGCTGCTCGCTACTTGCGTGGAGCAGGTTGCAAAACGGACTGAGGTGCCCGCGTTAACACATGCGGCCCGGTGAACACGGCGCTGCAGCGAGCGCACCATCTTTTTTTTATCTCATTTTGTTCGATACTGATCGTTATATTTGTTCGGGGCGGACGTCCTATGACACTTATTGAAGTTCATCGCTAATATATTAACGCAGGTGCTTTTTTTTTTTTTTTTTTTTTTTTTTTTTTTTTACAGAGGGCAATTTAACCCTCTGATCGAACACGCTGAGCTACTGTGCCGGCTTCCATCTAGTAGCCGTAGGTACAATTAGGCTACTTCACATTGAAATATAGGCAGAAACGATTATAAATGACCAGTATTTGGTACATAAAGGTGGGCAATGTTTGTTTGGTAGTGGCATACAACATAACATTTGGTCTGCGTCAAAGCTTATAACAGAAAGATAAAACATGAAAACATCACTATGAAAATGTAGGTAGGACTGAATGACAACTTGTAGAAAGCAATATTGACGTGGAATGCAGCCAAGAAACATTTGGTAATTCGAAAACATAGGACTGCCTTAGAAGGAAAAGAACATTTCGGCAACCTGCACAAGGAGACCCTAGAGTTACTTTTTCGCACGCGTCATTCCAGAATGGAATGGTAGAGAAGTAGTATGAAAATGGTTCGATGAACCGTCTGCCAGGCACTTAAGTGTGAAGTTCAGAGTAACCATGTAGGTGTAGATATAGATCAGCAGACTCTTCGCGTCTCACATTGGGCGAGACTGTGCTACAAATGGATACAACTGTGCTGTAGGCATTGGTTCCCCATCAGCCTATGATTAGCCTGCAAGTTTCATTCCGGGAAATACTGACTTACATTGACAAAAAAAGTCGCAACCGCAAGGGAGCAGCGAGACATAAACGAAAGTTGGTAGGTGTGTTTCTAGATCTGAAAGATGACGTCTATTCAAATTACGTGCCAGTGACACAGAAGTGGTGTTAATAGCGCCGCTATGATGATGCAAATCAGGTTTGCTTTAAATACACGCTGTGACGGTCGTCAGCGTGAGTTATCTTCGAGAATGGACATGGCGAATTGATGTTAGTCAAGAATGCCGTTAAGGCGATACAGACGTCTTTATCGACACCTCACTGAGTTTGAACGAGGTCGTGCAATAGGGCTACGAGAAGTTGTATGTTCCTTCTGCGATACCGCAGAAAGACTTGACAGGAATGTAGCCACTGTACATGACAGCTGGCAGTGGTGGTCAGGAGAATGTACGGTCGAAAGGGGACCGAGCTGTGGACGGTCAATTGTCAACAGCGTCGTGTTCGCCATATGGCTCTGAAAAATCGTACTGCATCTGCAGCAGCAATTTGAACAGCAGCTGGCACCACATTGACGCGACAAACTGTTACAGACCGGTTAATGTAAGACCTCTCCTTGCCAGACGCCCTGTAGCATCCTGGAACCTGGTAGTCAGTTACTGTTGGTTCCCTTCTGCAATTACACAGATTTATTTTAAAACGGTAATTCCAGACTCAGGAATAAATAAAGATATCACACGTTATTAATGAAAGAATAAACAAATGTAGTTTCATATCAGAGCACACTCTGCTGCAGAGTGAAAATCTCATTCTGGAAACATCCCCCAGGCTGTGGCTAAGCCATGTCTCCGCAATATCCTTTCTTTCAGGAGTGCTAGTTCTGCAAGGTTCGCAGGAGAGCTTCTGTAAAGTTTGAAAGGTAGGAGGCGATGTACTGGCAGAAGTAAAGCTGTCAGGAGTGGACGTGAGTCGTGCTTGGGTAGCTCAGTTGGTAGAGCACTTGCCCGCGAAAGGCAAAGGTCCCGAGTTTGAGTCCCGGTTCGGCACACAGTATTAATCTGCCAGGAAGTTTCAACTGTGTAATTAAAAGTGCTTCCAGTGCGTTACAATTTACCAAATCAGCACAAAATACACACACACAGCAAATGATGATGATGATGATGAGTCCCATACTCCGTTTACCGAGCGTAGGGGAGCGACGCGGGAGACCCGCGCCGCCATACTAGGCAAGGTCCTAGTGGAGGTGGTTTGCCATTGCCTTCCTCCGACCGTAATGGGGATGATTGATGATGATGATGAAGACGACACAAACACCCAGTCATCACGAGGCAGGTGAAAAATCCCTGACCCCGCCGGGAATCGAACCCGGGACCCCGTGCTCGGGAAGCGAGAACGCTACCGCGAGACCACGAGCTGCGGACACACAGCAAATAAAGTTTTAAAAACAAGCCAGTGTGATCCCAATTAGAATTTTAAGGCAAGTAACCACAGTGACGGCTGAAGGCCCTTGAAGCCAAGAACTACAATTATATAAAAAAAAAAAAAAAAAAAAAAAAAAAAAAAAAAAAAAAAATATTAACAAACATACTGTAAAACAGCAATGCAATAGCAAGGTTAATTAAAAAAAAAAAAAAAAAACAGGCAATTGATTACCAAACTGGTGAGACAAAATACTGTTAAACTTGGCAGCACAACCATTTAAACCTCTTGTAACGCCAAGAATGGCAATTATATATAAAAAAAAAAAAAAAAAAAAAAAAAAAATGTAAAAAATATGCAGTAAAACAGCAAATACTACAGCACAGGGTAATTTAAAAGGACAACCAACTGATCGCCAAACAGGTGAGACAAAATGGTGGTAAACTTGGTAGCACAATAATTTAAACCTGCTCTAACGCCAAGAATGGCAATTATATAAAAAAATTTAGAAACATACAATAAAACACCAAGTACAATAATAAACCACAAGAGACAGTCACAGACGGTGCGCCAGGAATTCACCTCTGAGAATGTCTGACAAAAAACACCTTCGTGAGCGATGAGATGGGCAGCCAAGAGTTGCATCCACTTCAGAAGATGGTAACTCAGACTAGTAGCAGTCTAGCGAATGACTAATGATAATCTTACTGAGGCTACCTGACGTCCAATAAACCAAATGAAACGATGTAAAAAGACTGAACCGGCAGTTTGGACTCCACCCGCAGAATTCTGTGTTTAGAGTGCCCAGAACGAGAAAGGAACCACTACCACCAGAGTAGAAAGAATTCCAAACCAACTGTTACATACACGAATCCCCCAGGGCAGGTAACTTGAGCGTTAGCGGCCATGAGGCAGGAAAAATACCGCTGGTTGAACTTAACAAATAGTAACAAAGTGAACTCAATAAATAGTAATTAGAAGTCGAGGAAAGCTAATCAGATCCGCCTTCCCCAAACATTGCAACCGCTGCTCTTCACTTTGGCAACACGACGAGCAGGAACACAAACACAAGTCACTGGAGAATCGCGAGATCTCCCAATGGTGGAGGTTTCTCTCCTTCAATCCAAATGCACTTGCAGAATCCGGTTTACGACGAGGCCGTGCACTCTCATGACCTCAGGCCTTCTATCTGCCAGTCCATACGCGCCACCAGTGTTCCTGGTGTGTTCTCACACTGCGTTAACCTGGCCTCTCTTGAGTCTCCAACCGAACTGCACACTCAACGACCTGGAAGAACCACTAAGTCGCCCCAAAGATAGGACCACAGTTACCACATATCGATAGGCGCCCCTGCTGCGACTAATGGACAGGCAACGTTTACGAAACCAAGTGGCGCCAGTCAACACGTTGTTGTTGTTGTGGTCTTCAGTTCTGAGACTGGTTTGATGCAGCTCTCCATGCTGATGTATCCTGTGCAAGCTTCGTCATCTCCCAGTACCTACTGCAACCTACATCCTTCTGAATCTGCTTAGTGTATTCATTTCTTGGTCTCCCTCTACGATTTTTACCCTCCACGCTGCCCTCCAATGCTAAATTTGTGATCCCTTGATGCCTCAGAACATACCCTACCAACCCTCCTTCTAGTCAAGTTGTGCCACAAACTCCTCTTCTCCCCAATTCTATTCAATACCTCCTAATTAGTTATGTGATCTACCCATCTAATCTTCAGCATTCTTCTGTAGCACCACATTTCGAAAGCTTCTATTCTCTTTTTGTCTAAACTATTTATCGTCCATGTTGCACTTCCATAAATGGCTACACTCCATACAAATACTTTCAGAAATGACTTCCTGACACTTAAATCTATATTCGATGTTAACAAATTTCTCTTCTTCAGAAACACTTTCCTTGCCATTGCCAGTCTACAGTTTATTTCCTCTCTACTTCGACGATCATTTTATTTTGCTTCCGAAATAGCAAAACTCCTTTACTACTTTAAGTGTCTCACTTCCTAATCTAATTCCCTCAGCATCACCCGACTTAATTCGACTACATTCCATTATCCTCGTTTTGCTTTTTTTGATGTTCATCTTATATATTCCTTTCAAAACACTGTCCATTCCGTTCAACTACTCTTCCAAGTCCTTTGCTGTCTCTGATAGAATTACAATGTCATCGGCGAACCTCAAAGATTTTTTTTTTCTTCTCCGTGGATTTTAATACCTACTCCGAATTTTTATTTTGTTTGCTTTACTGCTTGCCCAATATACAGATTGAATAACATCGGGGAGAGGTTACAATCCTGTCTCACTCCCTTCCCAACCACTGCTTCCCTTCCAAGCCCCGCGATTCTTATAACTGCCATCTGGTTTCTGAAAAAATTGTAAAAAGCTTTTCTCACCCTATATTTTACCACTGTCACCTTCAGAATTTGAAAGAGAGTATTCCACTCAACATTGTCAAAAGCTTTCTCTAAGTCTACAAATGCTAGAAACGTAGGTTTGTTTTTCCTCAATCTTCCTTCTAAGATAAATCGTAATGTCAGTATTGCCTCACGTGTTCCAATATTTCTACGGAATCCAGACTGATCCGCCTGGCCTCCAACAGAGGGCAGAACACTACAAACAGCCCCAATGCGAGCCACAGCACGGCCCACGTGCATTCCACTAACCTCAAACCACTGTCGTTTGCTACTTCAGTGGTGTCAAGTGAGAGCTCATTGGAGGGCAGGGTGGAGGCCTGCTCTGTTTTCTGATGAAAGCTGGTTCTGCCTCGGTGCCAGTAGTGGTCAGTTGAGGGCCTGCGACCAACCCGTCTGCGTGCCACACACACTGGACCTACACCTGGAGGTATGTTCTGTGGTGCGATTTTATATGACAGCACGGGCACTTTCTTCAGTACCCACGCAGCCTCACTGAAAATTTGCACGTCAGTCTGGTGATCGAACCTGTTGTGGTGCCATTAGTAAACAGCATTCCATCGGTGTTTTCCAACAGGATAACGCTCTCCTATTTACCACTGTTGTAACCCAACGCCCTACAGAGTATCCACATGTTGCCGTGGCCTGCTGGATCACCAGATCTATTCCTAATCGAGAACATATCCACCAATGGTATTAACCATCCGTGTATTGACTGACCAAGCCGGCTGCTGTGGCCGAGCGGTTCTAGTCGCTACAGTCTGGAACCGCGCTGCTGCTACGTTCGCAGTTTCGAATCCTGCCTTGGGCATCGATGTGTGTGATGTCCTTACATTAGTTAGGTTTAAGCAGTTCTAAGTCTAGGGGACTGATGACCTCAGATGTTAAGTCCCATAGTGCTCACAGCCACTTGAACCATTTGATTGAGCAAGTGCAACAGACATGGAACTCCATCCCTCAAACTGACATCCGGCACGTGTACAACACAATAAGTGCACATTTGCGGACTTGCATTCAACATTCTGGCGGTCATATCGTTTATTAATGTACCAGCATTACACATTTGCAAAGGCTTATCTCGTACTTACATTAACCTGTGATCCTGAAACGTTAACCATTTAAATATGTTACCTAGACAAATGTCCTCCCGAAATGTCATTAATCTACGTAGTTCTGGATTTCCGGAACGCTTTTGACACTGTACCACACAAGCGACTTCTAGTGAAATTGCGTATTTAGGGAATATTGTCTGACTTACGTGACTGGATTCGTCATTTCCTGTCAGAGATGTCACAGTTGATAGTAATTACGAAAGGTAATGGAGTAAAACAGAAGTGGTGTCTGGCGTTCCCCAAGGTTGTGTTATAGGACCTTTGCTGTTCCTTACGTATATAAACGATTTGGGAGACAATCTGAGCAGCCGTCTTAAGCTGTTTGCAGATGACGCTGTCGTTTATCGATTAGTAAAATCGTCAGAAGATCAAAACAAACTACAAAACGATTTAGAAAAGATATCTACATGCTGCGAAAATTAGCAATTGACCATAAATAACGAAAAGTGGGAAGTCACCCACGTGAGTGCTAAAAGGAATCCATTAAACTTTGGTTACACGATAAATCAGTCAAATCTGATGGCCTTTAATTCAACCAAAAGCCTACGAATTACAATTACGAACAACTTACATTGGAAGGAACACACAGAAAATGTTTTGGGGAAGACTAACTAAAGACTTCGTTTTATGGGCCGAACAATTAGAAAATGTAACAGATCTATTACAGAGACTGCCTACACTACGCTTGTCCGTCCTCTTTTAGAATACTACAGCGCGGTGCGGGATCCTTACCAGATGGGACTGACGGAGCACATCGAAAAACTTGAAAGAAGAACTGCACGTTTTGTATTATAGCGAAATAGTGCAGAAAGTGTCCCTGAAAAGATACAGCAATTGGCGGAGGCCGTCATTAAAACAAAGGCGTTTCTTGTTGCGGTGGAATCTTCTCGCGAAATTCCAATCACCAACTTCGTCCTCCGAATGTGGAAGTACTTGTTGACGCCGATGTATATAGGGAGAATCGATCACCACAAATGTGGTTCGCTGAACCGTCACCCAGGCACTTAAATGTGATTTGCAGAGTATCCATATAGATGTAGATGTACATTAATTACACTCCTGGAAATGGAAAAAAGAACACATTGACACCGGTGTGTCAGACCCACCATACTTGCTCCGGACACTGCGAGAGGGCTGTACAAGCAATGATCACACCCACGGCACAGCGGACACACCTGGAACCGCGGTGTTGGCCGTCGAATGGCGCTAGCTGCGCAGCATTTGTGCACCGCCGCCGTCAGTGTCAGCCAGTTTGCCGTGGCATACGGAGCTCCATCGCAGTCTTTAACACTGGTAGCATGCCGCGACAGCGTGGACGTGAACCGTATGTGCAGTTGACGGACTTTGAGCGAGGGCGTATAGTGGGCATGCAGGAGGCCGGGTGTACATACCGCCGAATTGCTCAACACGTGGGGCGTGAGGTCTCCACAGTACATCGATGTTGTCGCCAGTGGTCGGCGGAAGGTGCACGTGCTCGTCGACCTGGGACCGGACCGCAGCGACGCACGGATGCACGCCAAGACCGCAGGATCCTACGCAGTGCCGTAGGGGACCTCACCGCCACTTCCCAGCAAATTAGGGACACTGTTGCTCCTGGGGTATCGGCGAGGACCATTCGCAACCGTCTCCATGAAGCTGGGCTACGGTCCCGCACACCGTTAGGCCGTCTTCCGCTCACGCCCCAACATCGTGCAGCCCGCCTCCAGTGGTGTCGCGACAGGCGTGAATGGAGGGACGAATGGAGACGTGTCGTCTTCAGCGATGAGAGTCGCTTCTGCCTTGGTGCCAATGATGGTCGTATGCGTGTTTGGCGCCGTGCAGGTGAGCGCCACAATCAGGACTGCATACGACCGAGGCACACAGGGCCAACACCCGGCATCATGGTGTGGGGAGCGATCTCCTACACTGGCCGTACACCTCTGGTGATCGTCGAGGGGACACTGAATAGTGCACGGTACATCCAAACCGTCATCGAACCCATCGTTCTACCGTTCCTAGACCGGCAAGGGAACTTGCTGTTCCAACAGGACAATGCACGTCCGCATGTATCCTGTGCCACCCGTGCTCTAGAAGGTGTAAGTCAACTAACCTGGCCAGCAAGATCTCCGGATCTGTCCCCCATTGAGCATGTTTGGGACTGGATGAAGCGTCGTCTCAAGCGGTCTGCACGTCCAGCACGAACGCTGGTCCAACTGAGGCGCCAGGTGGAAATGGCATGGCAAGCTGTTCCACAGGACTACATGCAGCATCTCTACGATCGTCTCCATGGTAGAATAGCAGCCTGCATTGCTGCGAAAGGTGGATATACACTGTACTAGTGCCGACATTGTGCATGCTCTGTTGCCTGTGTCTATGTGCCTGTGGTTCTGTCAGTGTGTTCATGTGATGTATCTGATCCCAGGAATGTGTCAATAAAGTTTCCCCTTCCTGGGGCAATGAATTCACGGTGTTCTTATTTCAATTTCCAGGAGTGTATTTTGGTGTTGTGATTTTTTCCGTCGGTGTATTTTTCCAAGATAAGATTTGTACTGCACAGGAGTGGGACATTCGTCAGCTGAGTAGCAGAGAGCTATCGCAGTTGTCCTTGCTGTCTGAAGATGGGAACCCCGGTCAGGTCTAAGTATCTTACGTAACGGACAGTTACGTGGAGAGAGAGACCACCAGAGGATCATGGCTTGGTACAGGAAGTGGCAATTGCCTTTCAAAGTAAAAACAATATGACGTATTGATTGTAGATAGAGAGACCCATTATTGTATATGAAGATAGTAACTGTTCCGGAAAGAAAAGATACCATGATGACCGTGCAGATTCTCAAGAATAAATGATAACTAATCGAAACCCTCAGCTGCCGACAGGTGTTGTTGATATACCTCAATGGCGACAGCTGAAAATGTGTCCCGACACACATTATCCCCAAACAACCCAACCAAACCCCCCTGTTTCAGTTTCGTCACCAAACATTTTCGCTTGCGATCATACTCGCACTGTTTTGACACGAAACACTCTAAATCGTTCATCCAGCTCCTCTTTGTCGTTAAGTCCTAATACCATCTCCCTCTCACTGCCACTGTCTATATACACTGTTGTTGTTGTTGTCTTCAGTCCTGAGACTGGTTTGATGCAGCTCTCCGTGCTACTCTATCCTGTGCAAGCTGCTTCATCTCCCAGTACCTACTACAACCTACATCCTTCTGAATCTGCTTAGTGTACTCATCTCTCGGTCTCCCTCTACGATTTTTACCCTCCACACTGCCCTCCAATGCTAAATTTGTGGTCCCTTGATGCCTCAAAACATGTCCTGCCAACCGATCCCTTCTTCTAGTCAAGTTGTGCCACAAACTTCTCTTCTCCCCAATCCTATTCAATACCTCCTCATTAGTTACGTGATCTATCCACCTTATCTTCAGTATTCTTCTGTAGCACCACATTTCGAAAGCTTCTATTCTCTTCTTGTCCAAACTAGTTATCTTCCATGTTTCACTTCCATACATGGCTACACTCCAAACAAATATTTTCAGAAATGACTTCCTGACACTTAAATCTATATTCGATGTTAACAAATTTCTCTTCTTCAGAAACGCTTTCCTTGCCATTGCCAGTCTACATTTTATATCCTCTCTACTTCGACCATCATCAGTTATTTTACTTCCTAAATAGCAAAACTCCTTTACTACTTTAAGTGTCTCATTTCCTAATCTAATTCCCTCAGCATCACCCGATTTAATTTGACTACATTCCATTATCCTCGTTTTGCTTTTGTTGATGTTCATCTTATATCCTCCTTTCAAGACACTGTCCATTCCGTTCAACTGCTCTTCCAAGTCCTTTGCCGTCTCTGACAGAATTACAATGTCATCGGCGAACCTCAAAGTTTTTACTTCGTCTCCATGAATTTTAATACCTACTCCAAATTTTTCTTTTGTTTCCTTTACTGCTTGCTCAATATACAGATTGAATAACATCGGGGAGAGGCTACAACCCTGTCTCACTCCTTTCCCAACCACTGCTTCCCTTTCATGCCCCTCGACTCTTATGACTGCCATCTGGTTTCTGTACAAATTGTAAATAGTCTTTCGCTCCCTGTATTTTACCCCTGCCACCTTTAGAATTTGAAAAAGAGTATTCCAGTCAACATTGTCAAAAGCTTTCTCTAAGTCTACAAATGCTAGAAACGTAGGTTTGCCTTTTCTTAATCTTTCTTCTAAGATAAGTCGTAGGGTCAGTATTGCCTCACGTGTTCCAACATTTCGACGGAATCCAAACTGATTCTCCCCGAGGTCCGCATCTACCAGTTTTTCCATTCGTCTGTAAAGAATTCGCGTTAGTATTTTGCAGCTGTGACTTATTAAACTGATAGTTCGGTAATTTTCACATCTGTCAGCACCTGCTTTCTTTGGGATTGGAATTATTATATTCTTCTTGAAGTCTGAGGGTATTTCGCCTGTCTCATACATCTTGCTCACCAGATGGTAGAGTTTTGTCATGACTGGCTCTCTCAAGGCCGTCGGTAGTTCTAATGGAATGTTGTCTACTCTGGGGGCCTTGTTTCGACTCAGGTCTTTCAGTGCTCTGTCAAACTCTTCACGCAGTATCGTATCTCCCATTTCGTCTTCATCTACATCCTCTTCCATTTCCATAATATTGTCCTCAAGTACATCACCCTTGTATAAACCTTCTATATACTCCTTCCACCTTTCTGCCTTCCCTTTTTTGCTTAGAACTGGGTTGCCATCTGAGCTCTTGATATTCATACACGTGGTTCTCTTCTCTCCAAAGGTCTCTTTAATTTTGCTGTAGGCCGTATCTATCTTACCCCTAGTGAGATAAGCTTCTACATCCTTACATTTGTCCTCTAGCCATCCCTGTTTTGCCATTTTGCACTTGCTGTCGATCTCATTTTTGAGACGTTTGTATTCCTTTTTGCCTGCTTCATTTACTACATTTTTATATTTTCTCCTTTCATGAATTAAATTCAATATTTCTTCTGTTACCCAAGGATTTCTAGCAGCCCTCGTCTTTTTACCTACTTTATCGTCTGCTGCCCTCACTACTTCATCCCTCAGAGCTACCCCTTCTTCTTCTACTGTATTTCTTTCCTCTATTTCTGTCAATTGTTCCCTTATGCTCTCCCTGAAACTCTGTACAACCTCTGGTTCTTTCAGTTTATCCAGGTCCCATCTCCTTAATTTCCCACATTTTTGCAGTTTCTTCAGTTTTAATCTACAGGTCATAACCAATAGATTGTGGTCAGAGTCCACATCTGCCCCTGGAAATGTCTTACAGTTTAAAACCTTGTTCCTAAATCTCTGTCTTACCATTATATAATCTATCTGATACCTTTTAGTATCTCCAGGTTTCTTCCACGTATACAACCTTCTTTCATGATTCTTAAACCAAGTGTTACCTATGATTAAGTTGTGCTCTGTACAAAATTCTACTAGGGGGCTTCCTCTTTCATTTCTTAGCCCCAATCCATATTCACCTACTATGTTTCCTTCTCTCCCTTTTCCTACACTCGAATTCCAGTCGCCCATTACTATTAAATTTTCGTCACCCTTCACTATCTGAATGATTTCTTTTACCTTTTATTTTATTTGATCATACATTTCTTCAATTTCTTCGTCATCTGCAGAGCTAGTTGGCATATAAACTTGTACTACTGTAGTAGGTGTGGGCTTCGTATCTATCTTGGCCACAATAATGCGTTCACTATGTTGTTTGTAGTAGCTTACCCGCATTCCTATTTTCCTATTCATTATTATACCTACTCCTGCATTACCCCTATTTGATTTTGTGTTTATAACCCTGTAGTCACCTGACCAGAAGTCTTGTTCCTCCTGCCACCGAACTTCACTAATTCCCACTATATCTAACTTTAACCTATCCATTTCCCTTTTTAAATTTTCTAACCTACCTGCCTGATTAAGGGATCTGACATTCCACGCTCCGATCCCTAGAACGCCAGTTTTCTTTCTTCTGATAACGACATCCTCCTGAGTAGTCCCCGCCCGGAGATCCGAATGGGGGACTATTTTACCTCTGGAATATTTTACCCAAGAGGATGCCATCATCATTTAATCATACAGTAAAGCTGCATGTCCTCGGGAAAAATTACAGCTGTAGTTTCCCCTTGGTTTCAGCCGTTCGCAGTACCAGCACAGCAAGGCCGTTTTGGTTAATGTTACAAGGCCAGATCAGTCAATCATCTAGACTGTTGCCCCTGCAACTACTGAAAAGGCTGCTGCCCCTCTTCAGGAACCACACGTTTGTCTGGCCTCTCAACAGATACCCCTCCGTTGTGGTTGCACCTACGGTACGGCCATCTGTATCGCTGAGGCACGCAAGCCTCCCCACCAACGGCAAGGTCCATGGTTCATGGGGGGGTATATACACTATGTGATCAAAAGTATCTGGACACCCCCAAAACAAACTTTTTTCATATTAGGTGCGTTGTGCTGCCACCTACTGCCAGGTACTCCGTATCAGCGACGTCAGTACTCATTAGACATCTGAGAGAGCAGAATGGGGCGCTCCGCGGGACTCACGGACTTCGAACGTGGTCAGGTGATTGGGTGTCACTTGTGTCATACGTCTGTACGCGAGATTCCCACACTCCTAAACATCCCTAGATTCACTGTTTCCGATGCGATAGTGAAGCGGAAAGTGAAGGGACACATACAGCACAAAAGCGTACAGGCTGACCTCGCCTGTAGACTGACAGAGACCGCCGACAGTTGAAGAGGGTCGTAATGGGTAATAGGCAGACATCTATCCACACAGGAATTCCAAACTGCATCAGCATCCACTGCAAGTACTATGACAGTTAGACGGGAGGTGAGAAAACTTGGATTTCACGAGCGAGCGGCTGCTCATAAGCCACACATAACGCCGGTAAATGCCAGAAGACTCCTCGCTTTGTGTAAGGAGCGTAAACATTGGACAATTCAACAATGGAAAATCGTTGTGTGGAGTGACGAATCACGGTCCACAATGTGGCGATCCGATGGCAGGGTGTGGGTATGGCGAATGCCCGGTGAACGTCATCTGGCAGCGTGTGTAGTGCCAACAGTAAAATTCAGAGGCGGTGGTGTTATGGTGTGGCCGTGTTTTTCATGGAGGGGGCTTCCACCCCTTGTTGTTTTGCGTGGCACTATCACAGCACAGGGCTACAGTGATGTTTTAAGCGCCTTGCTTGCTTTCCACTGTTGAAGAGCAATTCGGGGATTGCATCTTTCAACACAATCGAGCACCTGTTCATAATGTACTGCCTGTGGCTGAGTGGTTACACGGCAATAACATCCCTGTAATGGACTGGCCTGCACAGAGGCCTGACCTGAATCCTATAGGACGCTTTTGGGATGTTTCGGAACGCTGACTTCCTGCCAGGCCACACCGACCGACATCGATACCTCTCCTCAGTGCAGCACTCGGTGAAGAATGGGCTGCCATTCCCCAAGAAACCTTCCAGCACCTGACTCAATATATAGCTGCGAGAGTGGAAGCTGTCATCAAGGCTAAGGGAGAGCCTACACCATACTACATTACAGCATTACCGATGGAGGGCCCCACGAACTTGTAAGTCATTTTTATCTAGGTGTCCAGATACTTTTGATCGAGTAGTATATGTGTGTCTCCCATCGTCTCGTTTTCCCCCCATTGATTTACAGTATATCCCATTGCCATTGTTTCTTCTCTCACTTACACTGCCTCCTTTAGTTTTACTTTTTTACTGCGTCTCCAACATACTTTGACAGTTCAAAAATTCTGGGAGGTCCAACTTACTTTTAGCTCTACGGGATGCTTCACGAAGGTATGCAAACATTTTAATACCTTATTCTACAAGTACAGCTAAAGAAAAATGTACATATAAACATAGGCCCGCAAATGTTTAGTTACGGAGTTAAGGCCAATAAAAGATTTTTGCCTGAAATTTAGCAACATAAAGCCATAGCAAAACCGTACGAGGTTAAAGTAAAGCACGATTTTCATTTATTTTGTTACTATTGGTCTGGTGAATCTAATACAACATGACCCAGACGTGTATCTGCAGCCGTTTTCCGGAACATCCAGAGAAGCAAAGATTGTTATATAAGTAAATTTGTTTACTTTCGTTTAAGAATGTTGTTGTTGTTGTTGTTGTGGTCTTCAGTCCTGAGACTGGTTTGATGCAGCTCTCCGTGCTACTCTATTCTGTGCAAGCTTCTTCATCTCCCAGTACCTACTGCAACCTACATCCTTCTGAATCTGCTGAGTGTAGTCATCTCTTGGTCTCCCTCTACGATTTTTACCCTCCACGCTACCCTCCAATACTAAATTGGTGATCCCTTGATGCCTCAGAACATGTCCTACCAACCAATCCCTTCTTCTGGTCAAGTTGTGCCACAAACTCCTCTTCTCCCCAATCCGATTCAATACTTCCTCATTAGTTATGTGATCTACCCATCTAATCTTCAGCATTCATCTGTAGCACCACATTTCGAAAGCTTCTATTCTCTTCTTGTCCAAACTATTTATCGTCCATGATTCACTTCCATACATGGCTACACTCCATACAAATACTTTCAGAAATGACTTCCTGACACTTAAATCTATACTCGATGTTAACAAACTTCTCTTCTTCAGATACGCTTTCCTTGCATTGCCAGCCTACACTTTATATCCTCTCTGCTTCGACCATCATCAGTTATTTTGCTCCCCAAATAGCAAAACTCCTTTACTACTTTAAGTGTCTCAATTCCTAATCTAATTCCCTCAGCATCACCCGACTTAATTCGACTACGTTCCATTATCCTCGTTTTGCTTTTGTTGATGGTCATCTTATATCCTCCTTTCAAGACACTATCCATTCCGTTCAACTGCTCTTCCAAGTCCTTTGCTGTCTCTGACAGAATTACGATGTCATCGGCGAACCTCAAAGTTTTTATTTCTTCTCCATGGATTTTAATACCTACTACGAATTTTTCTTTTGTTTCCTTTACTGCTTGCTCAATATACAGATTGAATAACATCGGGAATAGACTACAACCCTGTCTCACTCCCTTCCCAACCACAGCTTCCCTTTCATGTCCCTCCACTCTTATAACTGCCATCTGGTTTCTGTACAAATTGTAAATAGCCTTTCGCTCCCTGTAATTTACCCCTGCCACCTTCAGAATTTGAAAGAGAGTATTCCAGTCAACATTGTCAAAAGCTTTCTCTAAGTCTACAAATGCTAGAAACGTAGGATTGCCCTTCCTTAATGTAGCTTCTAAGATAAGTCGTAGGGTCAGTATTGTCTCACGTGTTCCAACATTTCTACGGAATCCAAACTGATCTTCCCCGAGGACGGCTTCTACTAGTTTATCCATTCGTCTGTAAAGAATTCGCGTTAGAATTTTGCAGCTGTGACTTATTAAACTGATAGTTCGGTAATTTTCACATCTGTCAACACCTGCTTTCTTTGAGATTGGAATTATTATATTCTTCTTGAAGTCTGAGGGTATTTCGCCTGTTTCAAACATCTTGCTCACCAGATGGTATAGTTTTGTCAGGACTGGCTCTCCCAAGGCCGTCAGTAGTTCCAATGGAATGTTGTCTACTCCGGGGGCCTTGTTTCGACTCAAGTCTTTAAGTGCTCTGTCAAACTCTTTACGCAGTATCGTATCTCCCATTTCATCTTCATCTACATCCTCTTCCATTTCCATAATATTTTCCTCAAGTACATCGCCCTTGTATAGACCCTCTATATACTCCTTCCACCTTTCTGCTTTCCCTTCTTTGGTTAGAACTGGGTTTGCATCTGAGCTCTTAATATTCATACAAGTGGTCCTCTTTTCTACAACGGTCTCTTTAATTTTCCTGTAGGCAGTATCTATCTTACCCCTAGTGAGATAAGCCTCTACATCCTTACATTTGTCCTCTAGCCATCTCTGCTTAGCCATTTTGCACTTCCTGTCTATCTCATTTTTGAGACGTCTGTATTCCTTTTTGCCTGCTTCATTTACTGCATTTTTATATTTTCTCCTTTCATCAATTAAATTCAATATTTCTTCTGTTACCCAAGGATTTCTACTAGCCCTCGTCTTTTTACCCACTTGATCCTATGCTGCCTTCACTACTTCATCCCTCTAAGATACCCATTCTTCTTCTACTGTACTTCTTTCCCCCATTCCTGTCAATTGCTCCCTTATACTCTCCCTGAAACTATGTACAACCTCTTGTTTAGTCCGTTTATCCAGGTCCCATCTCCTTAAATTTCCACCTTTTTGCAGTTTCTTCAGTTTTAATCTACAGGTCATAACCAATAGATTGTGGTCAGAGTCCACATCTGCCCCTGGAAATGTCTTACAATTTAAAATCTGGTTCCTAAATCTCTGTCTTACCATTATATAATCTATCTGATACCTTTTAGTATCTCCAGGCTTCTTCCATGTATACAGCCTTCTTTTATGATTCTTGAACCAAGTGTTAGCTATGATTAAGTTGTGCTCTGTGCAAAATTCTATCAGGCGGCTTCCTCTTTCATTTCTTTGCCCCAGTCCATATTCACCTACTACGTTTCCTTCTCTCCCTTTTCCTACTACCGAATTACAGTCACCCATGACTATTAAATTTTCGTCACCCTTCACTATCTGAATGATTTCTTTTACCTTTTATTTTATTTGATCATACATTTCTTCAATTTCTTCGTCATCTGCAGAGCTAGTTGGCATATAAACTTGTACTACTGTAGTAGGTGTGGGCTTCGTATCTATCTTGGCCACAATAATGCGTTCACTATGTTGTTTGTAGTAGCTTACCCGCATTCCTATTTTCCTATTCATTATTATACCTACTCCTGCATTACCCCTATTTGATTTTGTGTTTATAACCCTGTAGTCACCTGACCAGAAGTCTTGTTCCTCTTGCCACCGAACTTCACTAATTCCCACTATATCTAACTTTAACCTATCCATTTCCCCTTTTTAAATTTTCTAACCTACCTGCCCGATTAAGGGATCTGACATTCCACGCTCCGATCCGTAGAACGCCAGTTTTCTTTCTCCTGATAACGACTTACTCTTGAGTAGTCCCCGCCCGGAGATCCGAATGCGGGACTATTTTACCTCTGGAATATTTTACCCAAGAAGACGCCATCGTCATTTAATCATACAGTAAAGCTGCATGCCCTCGGGAAAAATTACGGCCGTAGTTTCCCCTTGCTTTCAGCCGTTCGCAGTACCAGCACAGCAAGGCCGTTATGGTTATTGTTACAAGGCCAGATCAGTCAATCATCCAGACTGTTGCCCCTGCAACTACTGAAAAGGCTGCTGCCCCTCAGGAACCACACGTTTAGAATCGTATACACTCCTGGAAATGGAAAAAAGAACACATTGACACCGGTGTGTCAGACCCACCATACTTGCTCCGGACACTGCGAGAGGGCTGTACAAGCAATGATCACACGCACGGCACAGCGGACACACCAGTAACCGCGGTGTTGGCCGTCGAATGGCGCTAGCTGCGCAGCATTTGTGCACCGCCGCCGTCAGTGTCATCCAGTTTGCCGTGGCATACGGAGCTCCATCGCAGTCTTTAACACTGGTAGGATGCCGCGACAGCGTGGATGTGAACCGTATGTGCAGTTGACGGACTTGAGCGAGGGCGTATAGTGGGCATGCGGGAGGCCGGGTGGACGTACCGCCGAATTGCTCAACACGTGGGGCGTGAGGTCTCCACAGTACATCGATGTTGTCGCCAGTGGTCGGCGGAAGGTGCACGTGCCCGTCGACCTGGGACCGGACCGCAGCGACGCACGGATGCACGCTACGCAGTGCCGTAGGGGACCACACCGCCACTTCCCAGCAAATTAGGGACACTGTTGCTCCTGGGGTATCGGCGAGGACATTCGCAACCGTCTCCATGAAGCTGGGCTACGGTACCGCACACCGTTAGGCCGTCTTCCGCTCACGCCCCAACATCGTGCAGCCCGCCTCCAGTGGTGTCGCGACAGGCGTGAATGGAGGGACGAATGGAGACGTGTCGTCTTCAGCGATGAGAGTCGCTTCTGCCTTGGTGCCAATGATGGTCGTATGCGTGTTTGGCGCCGTGCAGGTGAGCGCCACAATCAGGACTGCATACGAGTGTGGGGAGCGATCTCCTACACTGGCCGTACACCTCTGGTGATCGTCGAGGGGACACTGAATAGTGCACGGTACATCCAAACCGTCATCGAATCCATCGTTCTACCATTCCTAGACCGGCAAGGGAACTTGCTGTTCCAACAGGACAATGCACGTCCGCATATATCCCGTGCCACCCAACGTGCTCTAGAAGGTGTAAGTCAACTACCCTGGCCAGCAAGATCTCCGGATCTGTCCCCCATTGAGCAGGTTTGGGACTGGATGAAGCGTCGTCTCACGCGGTCTGCACGTCCAGCACGAACGCTGGTCCAACTGAGGCGCCAGGTGGAAATGGCATGGCAAGCCATTCCACAGGACTACATCCAGCATCTCTACGATGGTCTCCATGGGAGAATAGCAGCCTGCATTAGTGCGAAAGGTGGATATACACTGCACTAGTGCCGACATTGTGCATGCTCTGTTGCCTGTGTCTATGTGCCTGTGGTTCTGTCAGTGTGATCATGTGATGTATCTGACCCCAGGAATGTGTCAATAAAGTTTCCCCTTCCTGGGACAATGAATTCACGGTGTTCTTATTTCAATTTCCAGGAGTGTATATCATTGCTGACAACCGTTAGTGAGTTGTTTCAGTCGTTTCCTAACGCTGAAAGGAGTTAGTTTCCTGTATTGTTCAGTGAAAGACCATATTAACAGCAGCGTATTTAAGTGAAACCACGTAGTAACTGTTGTACATACAGGCCAATAAAATTGCTACACCGCGAAGATGACGACCTACAGACGCAAAATTTAACCGACAGGAACAAGATGCTGTGATATGCAAACGGTTAGATTTTCATAGCATTCACACATGGTTTGCGCCGGTGGCCACGCCTACAACGTGCCTTGTGAAACGGTGTTGCGATGCCTCGAGTAAGCAGGAGAAATGCGTACCATCACGTTTCTGGCTCTGATAAAGTTCGGATTGGAATCTATCGTGATTGCGGTTTATCGTATCGCGACATTGCTGCTCGCGTTGGTCGGGATCCAATGACTGTTCGCAGAATATGGAATCGGTGGGTTCAAGAGGGTAATACGGAACGCCGTGCTGCATCCCAACCGCCTCGTATCACTAGCAGTCGAGATGACAGGCATCTTATCCGCATGGCTGTAACGAATCGTGCAGCCACGTCTCGCGACCTGAGTCAACAGATGGCGACGTTTGCAAGACAACAACCATCTGCACGAACAGTTCGACGACGTTTGCAGCAGCACAGACTATAAGCTCGGAGACCGTGGCTGCGGTTACCCTTGACGCTGCATCACAGACAGGAGCGCCTGCGATGGTGTACTCAACGACGAACCTGGTTGCACGAATGGCAAAACGTAATTTTTTCGGATGAATCCAGGTTCTGTTTACAGCATCATGACGGTCGCATCCATGTTTGGCGACATCGCGGTGAACGCACATTGGAAGCGTGTATTCGTCATCGCCATACTGGCGTATCACCCGTCGTGATGGCATGGGGTGCCATTGGTTACACGTCTCGGTCATCTCTTGTTTGCACTGAAGGCACTTTGAACAGTGGAAGTTACATTTCAGTTGTGTTACAATCCGTGGCTCTACCCTTCATTCGATCCCTGCGAAACCCTACATTTCAGCAAGCTAATGCACGACCGCATGTTGCAGGTCCTTCACGGGCCTTTCTGGATACAGAAAATGTTCGATTACTGCCCTGGCCAGCACATTCTCCATATCTCTCACCAATTGAAAATGGCTGGTCAATGGTGGCGGAGCAACTGGCTCGTCACAATACGCCAGTCACTACCCTTGATGAATTGTGGTATGGTGTTGAAGCTGCATGGGCAGCTGTACGTGTACACGCCATCCAAGCTCTGTTTGACTCAATGCCCAGGCGTATCAAAGGCGTTATTACGGCCAGAGGTGGTTGTTCTGGGTACTGATTTCTCAGGATCTACGCACCGAAATTGCATGAAAATGTAATCACATGTCAGTTCTAGTATAACATATTTGTGCAATGAATACCCGTTTGTCATCTGCATTTCTTCTTGGTGTAGCAATTTTAATGGCCAGTAGTGTAGGAGTGAGATCGACAGGAATTGCAAAATGGCTAAGCAGGGATGGCTAGAGGACAAATGTAAGTGAGGTCGACAGGAAGTGCAAAATGGCTAAGCAGGGATGGCTAGAGGACTAATGTAAGGATGTAGAAGCTTATCTCACTAGGGGTAAGATGGATACTGCCTACAGGAAAATTAAAGAGATCTTTGGAGAGAAGAGAACCACGTGTATGAATATCAAGAGCTCAGATGGCAACCCAGTTCTAAGCAAAGAAGGGAAGGCAGAAAGATGGAAGGAGTATGAAGAAGGTTCATACAAGGGCGATGTACTTGAGGACAATATTATGGAAATGGAAGAGGATGTAGATGAAGATGAAATGGGACACACGATACTGCGTGAAGAGTTTGACAGAGCACTGAAAGACCTGAGTCGAAACAAGGCCCCCGTTGTAGACAACATTCCATTAGAACTACTGACGGACTTGGACGAGCCAGTCATGACAAAACTCTACCAGCTAGTGAGCAAGATGTATGAGACAGGCGAAATACCCTCAGACTTCAAGAAGAATGTAATAATTCCAATCCCAAAGAAAGCTGGTGCTGACAGATGTGAAAATTACCGAACTATCAGTTTAATAAGTCACCGCTGCAAAATACTAACGCGAATTCTTTACAGACGAATGGAAAAACTGGTAGATGCGGATCTCGGAGAGGATCAGTTTGGATTCCGTAGAAATGTTGTAACACGTGAGGCAATACTGACCTTACGACTTATGTTAGAAAAAAGATTAAGAAAAGGCATACCTACGTTTCTAGCATTTGTAGACTTAGAGAAAGCTTTTGACAATGTTGACTGGAATACTCTCTTTCAAATTCTAAAGGTGGCAGGGGTAAAATACAGGGAGCGAAAGGCTATTTACAATTTGTACAGAAACCAGATGGCAGTCATAAGAGTCGAGGGGCATGAAAGGGAAGCAGTGGTTGGGAAGGGAGTGAGAAGGGCTGTAGTCTCTACCCTATGTTATTCAATCTGTATATTGAGCAAGCAAGAAAGGAAACAAAAGAAAAAATTGGAGTAGGTATTAAAATTCATGGAGAAGATGCAAAAACTTTGAGGTTCGCCGATGACATTGTAGTTCTGTCAGAGACGGCAAAGGACTTGTAAGAGCAGTTGAACGGAATGGACAGTGTCTTGAAAGGAGGATAGAAGATGACCATCAACAAAATCAAAACGAATATAATGGAATGTAGTCAAATTAAATCAGGTGATGATGAGGGAATTAGATTAGGAAATGAGACACTTAAAGCTGTAAAGGAGTTTTGCTATTTAGGAAGTAAAATACTGATGATGGTCGAAGTAGAGAGGATATAAAATGTAGACTGGCAATGGCAAGGAAAGCGTTTCTGAAGAAGAGAAATTTGTTAACATCGAATATAGATTTATGTATCAGGAAGTCGTTTCTGAAAGTATTTGTTTGGTATGTAGCCATGTATGGAAGTGAAACATGGACGATAACTAGTTTGGACAAGAAGAGAATAAAAGCTTTCGTAATGTGGTGCTACAGAAGAATATTGAAGATAAGGTGGATAGATCATGTAACTAATGAGGAGGTCTTGAGTAGGATTGGGGAGAAGAGAAGTTTGTGGCACAATTTGACTAGAACAAGGGATCGGTTGGTAGGACATGTTTTGAGCCATCAAGCTATCACAAATTTAGCATTGGAGGGCAGCGTGGAGGGTAAAAATCGTAGAGGGAGACCAAGAGATGAATACACTAAGCAGATTCAGAAGGATGTAGGTTGCAGTAGGTACTGGGAGATGAAGAAGCTTGCACAGGACAGAGTAGCATGGAGAGCTGCATCAAACCAGTCTCAGGACTGAAGACAACAACAACAGTGTAGTATCAGTGAATGTGGTATGCGTGTGTAGAATGCGGAAGGCGCACGATCTGTCTGAGTTTGACCGAGGGCGGACTGTGGTGACCGGGAGGCTCGGCTCGAGCATTTCGGAAACTGTACGACTTGTCAGGTGTTCGAGCAGTGCTGTGGTGAGTGTCTTCAACGGATTGCGAAACCAAGGTGAAACCACGAGCAGACGTCATGGGGTTGGGCAGGCACCCCTCATTACAGATATCGGACGTCGTAGGCTGAGCACAGTGGTAAAACAAGATAAGAAGGGAATACTAGTGGAACTAACATCAGACCTTAATGCTAGGCAGAGTTTGTCAAATACACAGTGCTATGTTAATACTCATAGCGATGGTCCCCCACAGCCGACGACCCACTCATGTGCTAATGTTAACACCACGACATCGGCAACTACAACTGAAACAGGCATGTGACCATCGGCACTGGACGTTGGCGTGGTGGCAGAGCGTTGAATAGTCTTATGAATCCCGACAGCTTCTTCATCATGCAGATGGGAGGGCGCGAATCTGTCATCTTCCAGGAGAACAACTCCTTGACACCTGTACTGCGGGACAGAGGCAAGCTGGCGGTAGTTCCATTATGCTCTGGGGAAGGTCCTTGTGGGCATCCATGAGTCCAGTGGAGCTCACGGAAGGCACCATGACGGCCATGGAGTATCGTACACTGGTTTCAGACCGACTACACTCCTTGATGACGATCACATTTCCCAGTGGCAGTGACATTTTTCAGCAAGATAATGCGCCATGACCTAAGGCCAGCAGTGTGATGGAGTGGCTCGAGGAACACAGTGGCAAGATACAGTTGATGTGTTGGACCACCCAACTCCCCAGATCTGAACTCGATTGAACACATTTTCGATATGATGGAATGTGACGTCGCCCCTCTTGCATGATAATGGCGGCCAAGACAGGAAGCGGAGGGCGCGGAGCCGTGCGCCGTCAGGTAAAAAGCCGCGACGCCTCGCATGCTACCTTGCCGCTTCCTCCCGGGCCCCGTGTACAAACAAACAAACAGGCAGGCGGGCGGGCGGGCAGACAGACAGACAGCCGGGATAATCAGCGGCCGGCGCGCTGCTCCGCGCATTTGCATGCCTAATGCTGCGCCAAGGTAGGCGGGACCCAGCACAGTGCCTTGAGGGACACCGCCGAAACTACCTGTTATAGGCGGCGGGCGCAGCGGCTCCGGCGACAGAGGTCGCCAGAAGCCGTCGCCAGAGGTCGCCCGGTGAGTCCGGCCGACAGAGTGCTTCCGATTCCCTTTGACAGATTTTGTCGGAATAAATGCCCACGACTGCATTGCGGATTTTGCTATTAAAATGACTCGGAATCTGAGGGCTATTCGGAAAGTAAGGTCTGGTCGCTAGCGAATTGGAAACCATTTTGAAAATCAAAAATCTTTTATATGCAACAGTCAGCTAGACTCTCGATTTACTTCTCCACATAGTTCTCTGACTTACGACATTTATCGTAGCTTTGTGCCAACGCTCTAATGACCTCGTCATAGAGGACAGCTGCCTGAGCTTTCCGCCAACTCTCTTCCATGGACTGCAGCTCTTTGTCTGTACCAAAATGCTGTCTTCATAGCCAGCAGCCACACGGGTTTAGCCGAGAGCTCTAAGGTGCTGCAGTCATGGACTGTGCAGTTGGTCCCAGCTGAGATCCTCCCTCGGGCATAGGTATGTGTGTTTGTCTCTAGGATAATTTAGGTAAAGTAATGTGTAAGCTTAGGGACTGATGACCTTAGCAGTTAAGTCCCATAAGATTTCACACACATTTGAACATTTTGTTGAAGATCAATTAGTAGGTACTGGATCAAGCACACCTATCACGAGTGAGGCCTGAGACACACGGACAAGTAAAGCTCCGCCAACGCCCTTTCGACATCATGTATTTAGGTCACCGCCGCTGACCAAAGGGCCTCATCTGAACATCGAGCTTGGTGTCTGTCAGTTTGCTTGCAGAGCAGGTTTGCTTCTTCACAGACTACGGCAGTATGTAGCGATCAGAGTGCTGACTATAGCGAAACTATTACAGATGAGCTTGTACTACAAAACATGGACTCTATTCAACAGCTTATCGCCCATGTAAATAAAGAACCGTATTAATCCACGTCTGCATTTCTGTTGTAGAAAGAATACCATCTACCCGTAACAACATCCTCTCCCTTGCTTCCTTGCAGTACAGTACCGCGAAATCCTACACAGAGGCTTTCAACAGTCAGCGTTAGCTGAAGGTTGTTATCGATGGACCAACTCCATTTCTTCGTGGACACTGACAACAAACACATTCTGGCGGTCATCACGCGAACTCTGCATTGACAAAGAATTGCCGTCTTACACCCAGGCCACCAATCACTCAGGTCGGTATCAAATGTTGTGTTGCACCAGTGTCATCTGAAACTTCTACATAGTTCACGCTACTTGCTGTCGCCTTGGAGAACGTGCATAAACGTTGCGTAATAAGTAACACCTGACCTAGGGAACGCATGAAAAGCGTAACTGTAAACATCTGCCTTCTAAAGCTCTCTTGCACAGTTAAGTCCCATAAGCTTTCACACATTTTTGAACATTTTGAACATAGCCAGCGGTTCGTATGAGCTGACGTGAAACCCAGAGGGAGCCAATTGCAAGCTGTATTGTGGGTGAGCAAACACTTCCCATCGAAAACGGTGCAGGAGCATCTTCATTGCCCCTGCAGATTCCAGGCGAGTATTGCCCTGAAGAAGGAAATGCATGACAGTTATGTTACACAGAGTGCATGATATCAGGCGAAATCTCTCACGAGGCCCTCACACTTGACGGGAGACACTATTTTGTAGACATCTTTATGTGGTCACTGTGCGCTCAGAACTGACAAGAGCGACGTGACGCGATAGACGGGCTTACTAGAGACACTGCCCACACACATCTGTGAAATTTTCACTGTCCTTTCCATTTCACAACTGATCAGACCTTACTTCCCGAGTGGCCCTTGTACGTGTGAACGAGCTATGTCTCGTAAAACAACGTGACGACTACTGTACATTCTGTCTTCAGTTATTCTGATAACCAGATTTCTTTTGCAAACATACGAGGCAGTGAGGCGAAGCGCCGTATACCGATCCTGCCTTGGAGGCGGTTAATTGGGGGATGGGTCTCAGAGCTGGGTAGTGACAGATGGTGACGCGAGACTGGACGCGCACTTAGTTTATGTATCAGCCGATAGAGGACAGCATTGGATAGGGGACTGTGATTTAGTTTCGACTGTGCCCACTAGAGTGGTCTAAAGTAATAGAATGTTTTTCATAAACTGTTCTAATATTTTCATAAAGTGTTATTATGTCTTTTTGGGTAGGTAAAATGTCATAAATGTGTTTTAGCAGTATAAATGATGCGTCAGTGTAGTTTAAGGTTAATATGAAGATAATTGTTTAATGGCTTATGTAGAAGGATTTACTGTCGGAACATTTCGAGGAAGTATGGATGTGGACAAACGGGATATTTATAGAATAGATTTGTAAAGTAAGTTTATGGTAAGAGAAAGTTAACTCAGGTATAAATAACAATAGTAAATAACTTTATGCATAAACAAAACTTCAGCATATTAGATAATTACGTCGGTAAAAAGCGCGGTAGTTATGTTTACTATTTTGCGATTGGTTACTGATGAAACGCGCGGACTGTTGTTTTGCTACTGGCTGTTGAGTAAACTGACCAATGGTAAAGCAATATTCTTCGCGCGCCTTTCTCGGCTGGTAGAGAAGACTTAGAGCAGGGCTTCCCAACCTTTTCAGCTGGCGGACCCCTTCTTCAGTCGAAAATCCATGGCGGACCCCTAGTCACTCAAGAACACAGTAACTTTAAATTTCAAAGTGAAACCCATGGGGACTGAAAGCTTCTTAATGCAAGTGCCATGTTCCCAATGACTCCTCCCCCCTCCCATTCCTCCAGAAGTATCAATAGTCTTTGGTTTAGAGATGAATGAAAACAACTTGAAATTAACGATCCAGTTTATCCACTTTATCCAGACACGTACTATTGGATTTACTCCCTTTGTTCAACACACTATAGCCTTATTAATATTACTTGCTAAATGAAATTTCACACGATGGAGCTCTCTTCCTTCAAGAGCAATCAACTTCACATCCAAACTGTTAGCTGTTGACAAGCTGCCACTTATGGTCAGTTCACTTCCACTATTTGACTACTCTTGTGTAAGGAACATACGTATTTCGTAACAGTCGTGTGTGTGTGTGTGTGTGTGTGTCGTTTTTCGTAAAATTCGAAGAAAAATGTTCAAATATATGTTAAGTCTTCCTTCGATCGTCCTCCCTCCTCATTCATTTCAACTGGAAACTTCCCTTGTTGTGAAGGCGATGGAGAAACTTCACCCTTCTTCAATGATGCTGACTTCAGCGACCGGTCCATGTTAGAAGTAATAAACTGGTCAAAAATGTAGTGCACTGACAAAGCAAGTTTAACATTTAATGATGCCAGCAAGCGCTGTGATTGGTCGACAAAGCTCGCTCCGCGCATGCGTAAAAGGTTTCAGCGCACCTAGCGCCGTGAGCCGGAGCACAAATGACCCCCGTATTGTTGCTAAACAGTCCATTAGGGAAGCCGCAATCTCCGCCACTGAACTGTGTAGGCGTTCTCACTTAGAAACCGCGAAGGATGCTTGGGGATACGACCTGAAGTAAAAGTACACATGTTTTTCACACACAAAAAAAATAGTGATGAATTTTATTTTCACATTTTTATTCAATAATTTTACTCATTATTTTACACGATTTGGTGAAGGGTGCCTCGAACCCCCTAGAAAGAGCCGGCGGACCCCTAAGGCTTCCGCGGACCCCACGTTTGGAAGTCCTGACTTAGAGTATTCTAGAGAAGAGTCGGAGCCTAGCCATGAAACAGTTCGGACGTGTGTAGCAGTAGTTCCGATGGAAATGATAAGTTGCCGGATCTAGCTGTGTTTCATACATCAAAAGTGTTGTAAAGTGACGGCAAAATTATTCCGACGGGTGTGTAGAAATTTCGGAATTTTTAAGTGAATTTTGTGACGAGAAAATACATAATTTCCGCTTGGCGTATTGAGCAGATTGGTTGGCTAAAAACTGTGACATCATTTGGTACCGGCAGACTTCATATTTGGCGAGCATTATCGATCAAAAACAATCAGTATTTTTGTAGCTATTACGTTTTCGGGAAATGCAACACCATAAACTTGCTAACGTGGGTGAAAGGGATTGTGAGTGACTGCGTTAAGACTAGCACGGGCTTGGCAGTGATACTTGTTCACCTAAGTTTCAGATTATATTAATTGAGGACAAAATTTCCAACTTTTCATTTCGTGTGAAAACTTTCTCCCGACACGTTGATTAGTGACTTTAATTGCTGTCTGGTTCACGTCGAAGTACAGTAGGTTTCGCTCGGCTACCCTACTGATGATATGCTGAGAAAATGTTCACAGGTAGGTGCAGGTTCGTCGTAAAGGGACGGAAAGAACCGCATCGCCGCACCCGGAATCTACGTAAATTAGGTGACTTGTGTGTGCAGATGTGGCGCCAACTCTCTCCAGCTACGTACCATGCGTACCAAGGCCTCTTTCTTCCATTTCACGACTCGTCGCCGCTGTTATCAGTGCCAAAGGTGGACGTAAAAGCTACTACGTAGGTGGTCATAATGAACTGGCTGGTCAGTGTATGACAACAAGAATCTATTCTTCATCTACATCTACATCTACATGGATACTCGGCAAATGAGAGGGTTCACCGAACCATCTTCACAATTCTCTGTTATTCCAATCTCGTACAGTAAGCGTCCTCTATCTTTCCGTACAAGCTCTGATTTGAAAAAAGTTGATGACTGGAATTTCGTCAGAAGATTTCGTCGTAGCGAAAACCGCTTTTGTTTTAATAATGTCTACCCAAAATGCTGTAGCACTTCAGTGACACTCTCTCCCATATTTCGCTATAATACAAAACGTGCTGCCCTTCTTGGAACTTTTTCGATGTACTCCGTCAGTCCTATCTGGTAAGGATCCCACACCACGCAGCAGTATTCTAAAACAGGACGGACAAGCGTAGTGTAGGCAGTCTCCTTAGTAAATGATTCAAATGGCTCTGAGCACTATGGGAGTCAACTTCTGAAGTCATCAGTCCCATAGAACTTAGAACTACTTGAACCTAACTAACCTAAGGACAGCACACACAGCCATGCGCGAGGCAGGATTCGAACCTGTGACTGGAGCGGTCGCGCGGTTGCAGATTGTAGCGCCTAGAACCGCTCGGCCAATCCCGGCCGGCAATCCCCTTAGTAGGTCTGTTACATTTTCCAAGAATCCTGCCAATAAAACACAATCTTTGGTTACCCTTCCATACAACATTTTCTATGTGTTCCTTCCAATTTAAGTTGTTCGTAGTTGTAATACCTAGGTATTTAGTTCAATTTACGGCTTTTACATTAGACTGATTTATCGTGTAATGGAAGTTTAATAAATTCCTTTTAGCACTCATTTGGATGACCTCATATTACGTTGTTGTAGATAAAAACTTTCTAACATATATTTTGTGGCATCCTGTATGTAGAGATAGATTTATGAGTCTTATGAAACTGCTGGTCATAATTGTCTGTTATGCGGTATAATCTCTTCAGCTACGTCACTTCTTTACTCTTTAGACTCGTTAATATTCAAATATCGATTGCACACAAAGGCAAAGTTTTAATTATCAATGACCCTGTAAAACAGAGGAATACTTGTTTTGTAAATAAAACTGCGTTTCCCTGTTGCCAGTTACTTTATTTACCCCATACGCGTTTCGCCTTTTGTTCTTAGGCATTATCAATGGGATCCATAACGAGACAGTTTTGTTAGTTTTAGATTATTAAACAGTTCACTTAGCGAATTTTTTGTAAAAAAAGTAATTACGATTTGCTCATTTGCGTTTCCTCACATCTGGTCTGGCGGTCGCACTCCTGCAGTATAATTACATCTTTGGTTTCTCGCCTTCCACACACTGTTCACCGTGTTTCTCACTCTTTTTTGTGGTGGGCTATTGTACTTCAGTCACTCGATACAACTCGTACACTGTTTTTGACCACGTAAATATTACGTGTTTCATCTTCTTTGGTATGTTTACCTATTTGTTGTCAACCTAACGAAGTATATGTTCGAGACTAACTTATATTTATGATGTTTATACGGTGTGTGTGTATGATTGAGAGAGAGAGGGGGGGACAGCCAGCGAGTTGTTTCTTTTTTTTTTGGGGGGGGGGGGAGGTTTGGGCGATGTACTAGCTATTAGGTTGAAAACTTTGGTGACAGCTGATTTGACTTTTCATTTCAATATCCGGTGGAGGGGTTCATGGATAAGTGAGTGTAAAGATGTTGGGTTCTATTATTATCATATTGGACAGTATTATTATATTAATACTTTTTGCTAACGTTATTCTATTATTTTATCTATTAGTGTAAATAATGAATTTCTTGGCATGTGTACTTGGTCATTCAACAGGATTTTCCCCTCTGCTTTGGTTTTCTGTATGTCATAATTTTCTTGCATGGTTAGGAAGCGTTTTTAGTTGTTGTTGATTCGAATTATTTACATGTCATCTTCTCTAGTGGTTGGTTCAAATGGTTCAAATGCCTATGAGCACTATGGGACTTAGCTTCTGAGGTCATGAGTCCCCTAGAACTTAGAACTACTTGAACCTAACTAACCTAAGGAGATCACACACTTCCATGCCCGAGGTGGGATTCGAACCTGCGACCGTAGCGGTAGCGCGGTTTCAGACTGTACCGTCTAGAACAACTCGGCCACTCCGTGCGGAGCTCTAGTGGTTGGTTTGTGGTCATTTTCTCTCATGTGGAGTGGAGTGGTTTGTCCCATATTTCCAGGCTCTCCTATGTTCTTTGTATCTGACATCAAATGTTCTCCCTGTTTGCCCTATGTCTACATCTACATCTGCGTCTACATCCATACTCCGCAAGCCACCTGTCGGTGTGTGGCGGAGGGTACTTTGAGTACCTCTATCGGTTCTCCCTTCTATTACAGTCTCGTATTGTTCGTGGAAAGAAAGATTCTCGGTATGCCCCTCATTTTATCCTCATGGTCTCTTCGCGAGATATAAGTAGGAGGAAGGAATATACTGCTTGACTCCTCGGTGAAGGTATGTTCTCGAAACTTCAACAACAGCCCGTACCGAGCTACTGAGCGTCTGTCTTGCAGAGTGTTTCACTGGAGTTTATATATCATCTCCGTAACGCTTCCGCGATTACTAAATTATCCTGTAACGAAGCGCGCTGCTCTCCGTAGGATCTTCTCTCTCTCTTCCATCAATCCTATCTGGTACAGATCTCACACCGGTGAGCAGTATTCAAGCAGTGGGCGAACAAGTGTACTGTAATCTACTTCCTTTGTTTTCGGACTGTATTTCCTTAGGATTCTTCCAATGAATCTCAGTCTGACGATTAATTTTATATGGTCATTGCATTTTAGATCGCTCCTAATACCTACTCCCAGATAATTTATGGAGTTAATTGCTTCCAGTTACTGACCTGCTATATCGTACCTAAATATAAAGGACCTTTCTATGTATTCGCAGCACATTACACTCGTAATTCACGTAGGGGTAGATTTATGAGTCTGCTGGTCATAATTGTCTGTTATGCGGTACGATTTCTGCAGCTACGTTACTTCTCTAGTCTTGAGACTCGTTAATATTCAAACATCGATTGCACACAAAGGCAGAGTTTTAATTATGAATGACCCTGATATGCGGTAAAAGAGACGTAGCTCCATATTTGATAATCGTATCCAGCTATTCGAGCTGGCGTAGCTGCCTTGTGAGGCAAGATTTGTCAGCGCATTCCTGCCGTTTTGTTTACAAGAGGCGCTGTGATTGCCGGCACACATGACTCTTTGCTTTCGTCTCTCTCTCTCTCTCTCTCTCTCTCTCTCTCTCTCTCTGTCGCACATTCAGGGTCAGACCTTACCAGCAGAGAACGCTGACGCTACGGACCTGCAGTCGTGTTGCTGATTAACATGACGCGAGGATTCCCCGGCACTTGTGTTGGTAGTGCCGACTCAGCATTTTTCTGCGTGACAAGACGTTTGCCGCCGAGAGTTTCGTAATTCACTTACCGCTCTGGACTGCCGCCGAGGCTACCAACAATGCGTCGGTCCTGCTTCTTTACACCATCGCATCAGTGAAAACTGTAATGTCACGGACCATTTTCGAGGATGCCTGTACGATTTAGCTATAGCCTCTGATCAGGTGTATCAGAGAGTAGTCGGTACTGGTGGCTAAGACGTCCAAACATTGGTGTTAAGTGGGGGCGTATGAGAAATAGCGATACCTCAAAAAACATTATAAAGTCTACATTACATCCACGTCTAGATGGTTACTCAGCAAATCACATTTAAGTGCGTGGCAGAGGATTCTTCGAACCATCTTCACAGTAATTTTCTATTATTCCAATCTCGTACGGAGAGCGTAAAAAACGAACACCTACCGTAAATCTTTCCCTTCTTTTATTATGGTTCCCGATTCTCACTATGTAGGTTGGCTTCAACAAAATGTTTTCGCATTCAGAGGAGAAAGTTGGTGATTGAAATTTCGTGAGAAGGTTCCGCAGAGACGAAAAACGCCTTTGTTTTAGTGATGTCCACACCAAATCTTGTACTATTTCAGTGACACTCTCTCCCCTGTTTCGCGATAATACAAAACGTGCTGCCCTTCTTTGAACTTTCTCCATGTATTCCGTCAATCCTGACTGGTAAGGATCCCACACCATGCAGCAGTATTCTAAAAGAGGACGGACAAGCGTAGTGTAGGCAGTCTCCTTAGTAGATCTGTTACATTTTCCGAGTGTTCTGCCCATAAAACGCAGTCTTCCCTACAAAATTTTGTACGTGTTCCTTCCAATTTAAGTTGTTCGTAATTATAATTCCTAGGTTTTTGGTTGAATTTACGGCCTTCATATTTGACTGATTTATCGTGTTACCGAAGTTCAGCGGGTACCTTTTAGCACTCACCTGCATGACCTCACACTTTTCGTTATTTAGGGTCGATTGCCTATTTTCTCACCGTACAGATATCTTTTCTAAATAGTTTTCGAATTTCTTTTGATCTTCTGATGGTTTTAGTAGTCTATAAACGACCTGTGGAAACGCCAGAAATCACTCCTGTTGTACTCCATGACTTTCCGTAAATTACTACGAACTGTGACCTCTCTGACAGTAAATCACGAATCCAGTCACATAATTGAGACGGTATTCCATAAGCACGCAATTTCACCACAAATCGCTTGTGTAGTGCAGTGTCAAAAGCCATCTGGAAATCTAGAAATACGGAATCAATCTGAAATCTCTTGTCAATAGCTCCCAACACTTCGTGTGAGTAAAGAGCTAGTTGTATTTTACAAGAACAATTTTTTTAAAATTCGTGTTGACTGTGTGTCAATAGACCGTTGTCTTCGAGGTACTCATAATGTTCGAAGACAAAATATGTTCCCCAATCCTGCTGCATATCGACCTTAACGATAAAGGCCTCTAATTTAGTGGATTACTCCTACTACCTTTCTCGAAGACTGGTGCGACCTGTACAACTTTACAGTCTTTGGGTCCGAATCTTTCGTCGAACGAATGGTTGTATATGATTGTTAAGTATCGAGCTATTGCATCAGCATACTTTGAAAGGAACCTAACGGATATACAATATGGATCGGAAGACTTGCTTTCGTTAAGTAATAAAAGGTGCTTGACTACTCCGAGGATATCTACTTCTACGTTATTTATGTTGGCAGCTGTTCTTGATTCGAAATCTGGATATTTACTACGCCTTCTTTAGTGAAGGAATTTCGGAAGGCTGTGTTTAGCAACTCTGCTTTGGAGCACGGCCGTCGATAGTCCAAAGTTTTGAAGACAATGTTAGTAAACTTCGCTCAGACGATAAGAAATGTTATAAGCGCACACATACGTTTTCACTCTTATTACCGTTATACATTTTTACTGCCAAAAAACTGAAATTTTTTAAACAAAGTGAGTGCAAATGTTCCTTCTTTGAAAACTCTATCAGAACGAGAACACAGTTTAATATGCCATTGTTACAATTATCTGTGTAACAGAATTTTGATATTTTCTGTATCCACGAAAATAAAAACTTTGCAATGATGCATCTTTTAAACCGTCGTTTATTTGTCAAATGTTGTAAACAATTCGTATAAAATACATAAACGTGGAAATTTGTGACAAATTCACAGTTATTAATTGCGTTTTGATAAATTAAGACTTGATGCTATATTTTATTCGTCGTGGACGATGATAAACGTTTTGAAAGGGGCTGCAGTCTAGAGCAGGCTTTAGCCGATTTACAGAAGAGTTACGGTGCTAATTAATCAATTTTTGGAAATCAGGATACCAGTGATGCTGATGTAAATATGGTAGAGACCGGTATACAGGTAGGAGATGATAATGGTACTCAGGAATAGTTGTTGGGTTGGGTTGTTTGGGGAAGGAGACCAGACAGCGAGGTCATTGGTCTCATCGGATTAGGGAAGGACGGGGAAGGAAGTCGGCCGTGCCCTTTGAAAGGAACCATCCCGGCATTTGCCTGGAGCGATTTAGGGAAATCACGGAAAATCTAAATCAGGATGGCCGGACGCGGGATTGAATCGTCGTCCTCCCGAATGGGAGTCGAGTGTTCTAACCACTGAGCAACCTCGCTCGGTCCAGTATAATGCGGCTACTCTTCTAACTAGAAATTGACAGATAACATATGACGTAGTACAACCTGATGTGCGCAAGCAGGTTTCGAGGAATGTAGTGCTTGAAACTGAACATATTCCACGTCACCTTACATCACAATTACAGACCAGGGCAGAGTGTCTCAGACTTTTTATCGCCAGTCACATGCAGAGAGTAACAGTTGTGGATACCAACAATCGAGCAGACGACAGTAAAATTCTACTCCCACATCTTGAGCACTAGACTGAACTTGACTCTATGCAACTACAGACATTCTTTGTTATGTTAACAATAGCTCATTTACACAAGGCGCCTGGGAAGCCATTGAGGCAATTTTCGTCAGATGAATATTGCTTACATATTTTTCGAGCCACAATCAACTTTTCAAAATTAATTGCAGTGTTCTGGCTGGCTCTGAGCACTATGGGACTTAACATCTATGGTCATCAGTCCCCTAGAACTTAGAACTATTTAAACCTAACTAACCTAAGGACATCACACAACATCCAGTCACCACGAGGCAGAGAAAATCCCTGACCCCGCCGGGAATCGAACCCGGGAAAATTGCAGTATTGTTACATAATCTGTGGTATATGAATATTTTGCCTTAAAATAATTTTTGGAACTAGACAAACTAAATAATACTTACTCGTATTTTTTCATATTTCAAAATTAGCAGGCACATAATTACAACTTATAGGGAACGTTATTATAGCAACTGTGAAGTTGTAAGTTCATCATTGTGCATGAGTCTTTCAAAAAATCATTATTAGCTTCGCGGAAATATTTTACATTTTATCGCCAGTAAGTTGTTAGAATCACTATGGGTTCAAAAAGACACCCGACATATAACACGTTTTTTTTTTCAGAGATGAGGCCTTACGGGACTCGGCTGCTTTAATAACGTTCGGTATTAGGCTAACAGACTGAGACGCACTCAAGAATTTGGACAAAAGATAGTATCAGAATATTTCTCTGAAATCCGAAATCCGGGACAAACTACCGCCCAGAAAATATTTTTCGGGACACCGATTTCTTTAATCATAAAAGCGGCACTGTCGTGAAAGATCTGGACATCTGGAAACCATCGACGTTAAGGACACAAAAAAAAAAAAAAAAAAAAAATGGTTCAAATGGCTCTGAGCGCTATGGGACTTAACATCTGAAGTCATCAGTCCCCTAGAAGCTAGAACTTCTTAAACCTAACTAACCCTAGGACATTACACACGTCCATGCCCGAGGCAGGATGCAAAACTGCGACTGTAGCAGTCGCCCGGTTCCGGACTGAAGCGCCTAGAACCGCTCGGTCACCGCAGCCGGGCGTTAAGGACACACTCGGTTTGATCTTACGCTAGTTACAGCTAAGCAACAGGTGCCTGAAACACATATGCTTGTAGAATCACTGGAGATGTAAACGAAAGTTCTCACTCAAATGATAATTAAATCAAGACCTTAAGCTATCGACAGGAATTTATATACATCAACAGGGACAGTTGACAATGTGTGCCCCGACCGGAACTTGCGTACATAGGAGACGCTCTATCTATCTTTTTTTTTCATTTTGTTCGGTACTATTCGTTGCGTTTGGCCTGGGCGGACGTCAGATTACATCCGTTTAAGTCGATCGTTGATTCATTTACTCAGATTTTTTTTTATTACTGAGGGCAAGCAGCCCCCTGACCGAACACGCCGAGCTACCGAGGGCACAGAGCACAGAGCGACTGCAGGGACTTATCCCTTGCACGCTCCCCGTGAGACCCACATTCCCAACTAAATGTCCACACACTACATTAGTAGTTCAAATGGTTCAAATGGCTCTGAGCACTATGGAACTTAACATCTTAGGTCATCAGTCCCCTAGAACCTAGAACTATTTAAACCTAACTAACCTAAGGACACCACACAATACCCAGCCATCACGAGGCAGAGAAAATCCCTGACCCCGCCGGGAATCGAACCCGGGAACATTAGTAGTGTCCCTGCCCATTACACCCATTACTCGCGGCAGGCAATCTTACCGAGTCCCGTAAGAGTTCGGGCAATGCTTGTGCAGCCAGCACAGAAGAAGGAATCAATGGCCGGTTAGCCTGAACTACACTACTGGCCATTAAAATTGCTACACCACGAAGATGACGTGCTACAGACGCGAAATTAAACCGACAGGAAAAAGATGCTGTGATATGCAAATGATTAGCTTTTCAGAGCATTCGCACAAGGTTGGCGTCCTTGGCGACACCTACAATGTGTTGACATGGGGAAGTTTCGAACCGATTTCTCATACACAAACAGCAGTTGACCGGCGTGCCTGGTGAAACGTTGTCGTGATACCTCGTGTAAGGGGGCAGAAATGTGTACCATCACGTTGCCGACTTTGATAAAGGTCGGATTGTAGCCTATCGCGATTGCGGTTTATCGCATCGCGACATTGCTGCTCGCGTTGGTCGAGAGCCAATGACTGTTAGCAGAACATGGAATCGGTGGGTTCAGGAGGGTAATACAGAACGCCGTGCTGCATCCCAACCGCCTCGTATCACTAGCTGTCGAGATGACAGGCATCTTATCCGCATGGCTGTAACGAATCGTGCAGCCACGTCTCGCGACCTGAGTCAACAGATGGCGACGTTTGCAAGACAACAACCATCTGCACGAACAGTTCGACGAAGTTCGCAGCAGCACAGACTATCAGCTCTGAGACCGTGGCTGCGGTTACTCTTGGCGCTGCATCACAGACAGGAGCGCCTGCGATGGTGTACTCAACGACGAACCTGGTTTCACGAATGGCAAAACGTAATTTTTTCGGATGAATCCAGGTTCTGTTTACAGCATCATGATGGTCACATCCATGTTTGGCGACATAGGAAGCGTGTATTCGTCATCGCCATACTGGCCTGTCACCTGGCGTGATGGAATGGGGGTCACCTCTTGTTCGCATTGAACAGTGGACGTTACGTTTCATATGTGCTACGACCCGTGGCTCTACCCTTCATTCGATCCCTCCGAAACCCTACATTTCAGCAGGATAATGCATGACCGCATGTTGCAGGTCCTGTACGGGATACAGAAAATGTTCGACTGCTGCCCTGGCCAGCACATTCTGCAGATCTCTCACCAATTGAAAACGGCTGGTCCATGGTGGCCCAGCAACTGGCTCGTCACAATACGCCAGTCACTACACTTGATGAACTGTGGTACGGTGTTGAAGCTGCATGGGCAGCTGTACCTGTACACGCCATCCAAGCTCTGTTTGACTCAATGCCTATCCGTATTGAGGCCGTTATTACGGCCAGACGTGGTTGTTCTGGGTACTGATTTCTCTTGATCTATGCACCTAATTTGCGTGAAAATGTAATCACATGTCAGTTCTACTATAATATATTTGTCCAATGAATACTCGTTTTATCAGCTGCATTCTTTCTTTGTGTAGCAATTTTAATGGCCAGTAGTGTTTATGAAGATACTATCTTCACATAGAGTTCTGACTGGCGTTTGGAGAAAGACCAGCGTAGCCTTTGCGTTGCGTTTACGAGTGTTCTGAAGTCCAAGCAAACATGACTCACTGCTCTAGATATGATGATTTGCGCGCTCTCTCTCTCTCTCTCTCTCTCTCTCTCTCTCTCTATCTCTCTCTCTCCCTTCTCCCACGCTTTCTTATCCCCTCCACCTTTCTCTCTGTCACTCCCTCCATCGCTCCCTTTCCCTCCCCCCCCCCTCCCCCCCCCCCCCCCCCCCCGTCTCTCTCTCGCAGAGTCACGCCTTTACGAGCAGATAATGCTGTCTCTACTAACCGCCTCCAAGCACTGCTGATTAATGTGACGTAAGGATTTCCTATCGCCGGACACAGAAGACAGTGTTACACTGGTGAGTCACCAGTTTGCTCCAGGGGGGGGGGGGGGGGGGGGGGGGCTGTGCTGTAGTCTTAATGCGGACAGCGATGCATAGTATTGGTATTGTCGTAGGAGATCAGTAGCTTACGAATCATTTCTCTCTCTGCCGTTCATATTACAACTGAAAATCACGCGAGCGGCCTCGTTAACTTTTGAGTAAGGAAACGGATTCGTATTCACAGGAGCTGTCTTCGACAACCCCATTCGAGAAACCTCATTTATATCTTCAGTTGTTAGAAATATCGATCAGATCGTAGTAGCAAGTGCTACCTTAATGAATGTTGAATGTAAACTTTGTGTTCTGCCTTGCGGCAGGTCTTGTCAAGGGGAAAGCCTCGTCAGAGAGGTCCACCGCATGGTCGCCTAGGGAAGTGTTTTCCGTGGTGGTTTCCAGTTGCCTTCTGCTGATAATGATGAAACTGAAATGAGGACAACACCAGTCCCTGAGCGGAGAAAATCTCCGACCCAGCCAGGAGTCGAACCCGGGTCCCTTGGCGTGACATACCGCCGCGCTGACCACTCAGCTATCTTTTTTTAATATAAAAACATTTATTAAAAAAACAACGTTACACATTTCAAATACATACTAAGTTATACATACATGGAGTTATTTAAACAAAACTATTTGATCATTTCAATTACGCTGACGTAAAAGAAGTACGACAGAAGATTGTGTTACTG
>NC_064929.1:63403996-63446496 GCF_023897955.1 Schistocerca gregaria | reverse complement strand
AATATTTCTAGCTTTATTTTTTCAATCAATTTACCAAAGACTGAGGTTAAGGCAACTGGTCTGTAGTTCTGTGGTTGTTTTCTTTCCTCTTTTTGATATAAAGGTTTAACTATACCAAGTTTGAATTTCATCGGAAGAACACCTCCTTCAAATACACAATTTATTAAATGGACTAATGGTATGGCTAACTCCCCCTTGCATTTTTTTAGTAGAAAAGGAGAATATTCATCCCATCCAGCAGAACTTTTATTTTTTAGGCTGTCAATTAGCTATGTTATATCCCTGATTTTTACTCTAGGTACCTTACAAGAGTCCCGTTTCTTTTCCTTGTTATATTTAAACTGCCTCTCCAGTTTCACACAAGTATTATTTTCAGTAATGACACATTAGTACAATTATGAGAGGATATATCCTTGTCAAAGTTAATATTATCACACAAATTTATAGTTTCTAAATTAGGAACACTGAGCGACATTGTTATCCTAAAAAATTAACAAACTTGATATTGCAGTAAACAATTATTTCCATTTGCTTGCTCTGCAGGCATATCTAATTATAACTTCTGTGTTTCGTGTATATGGCATCTGAGGTTATGTTAGGTCAGGTTATGTTATTTCATGTTAGGATAGGTCAGGTTAATTTTGGTCAGGTGTGGTTAGGTTAGGTTAGGTTAGGTTAGGTTAGGTTAGGTTAGGTTAGCTTTGGTTAGGTTAGGATAAGTTAGGTTAGGCTAGGCTAGGCTATGCTAGGTTCAGATAGGCTAGGCTAGGCTAGGATAAGCTAGGCTAGGCTAGGCTAGCCTAGGCTAGGCTACATTGGGCTAGGCTATTCTAGCCTAGGTTAGGTTAGGTTAGGTTAGGTTAGGTTAGGTTAGGTTAGGTTAGGTTAGGTTAGGTTAGGTTAGGTTAGGTTAGGTTAGGTTAGGTTAGGTTAGGTTAGGTTAGGTTAGGTTAGGTTAGGTTAGGTTAGGTTAGGTTAGGTTAGGTTAGGTTAGGTTAGGTTAGGTTAGGTTAGGTTAGGTTAGGTTAGGTTAGGTTAGGTTAGGTTAGGTTAGGTTAGGTTAGGTTAGGTTAGGTTAGGTTAGGTTAGGTTAGGTTAGGTTAGGTTAGGTTAGGTTAGGTTAGGTTAGGTTAGGTTAGGTTAGGTTAGGTTAGGTTAGGTTAGGTTAGGTTAGGTTAGGTTAGGTTAGGTTAGGTTAGGTTAGGTTAGGTTAGGTTAGGTTAGGTTAGGTTAGGTTAGGTTAGGTTAGGTTAGGTTAGGTTAGGTTAGGTTAGGTTAGGTTAGGTTAGGTTAGGTTAGGTTAGGTTAGGTTAGGTTAGGTTAGGTTAGGTTAGGTTAGGTTAGGTTAGGTTAGGTTAGGTTAGGTTAGGTTAGGTTAGGTTAGGTTAGGTTAGGTTAGGTTAGGTTAGGTTAGGTTAGGTTAGGTTAGGTTAGGTTAGGTTAGGTTAGGTTAGGTTAGGTTAGGTTAGGTTAGGTTAGGTTAGGTTAGGTTAGGTTAGGTTAGGTTAGGTTAGGTTAGGTTAGGTTAGGTTAGGTTAGGTTAGGTTAGGTTAGGTTAGGTTAGGTTAGGTTAGGTTAGGTTAGGTTAGGTTAGGTTAGGTTAGGTTAGGTTAGGTTAGGTTAGGTTAGGTTAGGTTAGGTTAGGTTAGGTTAGGTTAGGTTAGGTTAGGTTAGGTTAGGTTAGGTTAGGTTAGGTTAGGTTAGGTTAGGTTAGGTTAGGTTAGGTTAGGTTAGGTTAGGTTGGGTTAGGTTAGGTTAGGTTAGGTTAGGTTAGGTTAGGTTAGGTTAGGTTAGGTTAGGTTAGGTTAGGTTAGGTTAGGTTAGGTTAGGTTAGGTTAGGTTAGGATAGGTTAGGTTAGGTTAGGTTAGGTCAGGTTAGGTTAGGTTAGGTTAGGTTAGGTTAGGTGAGGTTAGGTTAGGTTAGGTTAGGTTAGGTTAGGTTAGGTTAGGTTAGGTTAGGTTAGGTTAGGTTTGATTAATTTAGGTTAGGTAAGCTTAGGTTAGGTTAGGTTAGTGTAGGTTATGTTAGGTCAGGTTAGGCTAGGTTAGGTTAGTTTAGGTCTGGTCAGGTCAGGTCAGGTCAGGTTAGGACAGATCAGGTGAGGTCATGTAAGGTCATGTCAAGTCAGATCATGTGAGGTCAGGTTAGGTCAGGTCAGGTTAGGTTAGTTTATCAGACAGTGTACAATCTGTACTGTTGCAGATTTGGTGCTCTGACCACTTCTCAATCCATGTTGGAAATCTCCTATTAAGTTATTCGTATTATGGTGGTCGATTAATATTTCTAGCTTTATTTTTTCAATCAATTTACCAAAGACTGAGGTTAAGGCAACTGGTCTGTAGTTCTGTGGTTGTTTTCTTTCCTCTTTTTGATATAAAGGTTTAACTATACCAAGTTTGAATTTCATCGGAAGAACACCTCCTTCAACTACACAATTTATTAAATGGACTAATGGTATGGCTAACTCCCCCTTGCATTTTTTTAGTAGAAAAGAAGAATATTCATCCCATCCAGCAGAACTTTTATTGTTTAGGCTGTCAATTAGCTATGTTATATCCCTGATTTTTACTCTAGGTACATTACAAGAGTCCCATTTCTTTTCCTTGTTATATTTAAACTGCCTCTCCAGTTTCACACAAGTATTATTTTCAGTAATGACACATTAGTACAATTATGAGAGGATATATCCTTGTCAAAGTTAATATTATCACACAAATTTATAGTTTCTAAATTAGGAACACTGAGCGACATTGTTATCCTAAAAAATTAACAAACTTGACATTGCAGTGAGCAAATATTTCCATTTGCTTGCTCTGCAGGCATATCTAATTATAACTTCTGTGTTTCGTGTGTATGGCATCTGAGGTTATGTTAGGTCAGGTTATGTTATTTCATGTTAGGATAGGTCAGGTAAATTTTGGTCAGGTGTGGTTAGGTTAGGTTAGGTTAGGTTAGGTTAGCTTTGGTTAGGTTAGGTTACGTTAGGTTAGGCTAGGCTAGGCTAGGCTAGGCTATGCTAGGTTCGCATAGGCTAGGCTAGGCTAGGATAAGCTAGGCTAGGCTAGGCTAGGCTACATTAGGCTAGGCAATTCTAGCCTAGGTTAGGTTAGGTTAGGTTAGGTTAGGTTAGGTTAGGTTAGGTTAGGTTAGGTTAGGTTAGGTTAGGTTAGGTTAGGTTAGGTTAGGTTAGGTTGGGTTGGGTTGGGTTAGGTTGGGTTAGGTTGGTTAGGTTAGGTTAGGTTAGGTTAGGTTAGGTTAGGTTAGGTTAGGTTAGGTTAGGTTAGGTTAGGTTAGGTTAGGTTAGGTTAGGTTAGGTTAGGTTAGGTTAGGTTAGGTTAGGTTAGGTTAGGTTAGGTTAGGTTAGGTTAGGTTAGGTTAGGTTAGGTTAGGTTAGGTTAGGTTAGGTTAGGTTAGGTTAGGTTAGGTTAGGTTAGGTTAGGTTGGGTTAGGTTAGGTTAGGTTAGGTTAGGTTAGGTTAGGTTAGGTTAGGTTAGGTTAGGTTAGGTTAGGTTAGGTTAGGTTAGGTTAGGTTAGGTTAGGTTTGATTAATTTAGGTTAGGTAAGCTTAGGTTAGGTTAGGTTAGGGTAGGTTATGTTTGGTCAGGTTAGGCTAGGTTACGTTAGTTTAGGTCCGGTCAGGTCAGGTCAGGTCAGGTTAGGACAGATCAGGTGAGGTCATGTCAGGTCATGTCAAGTCAGATCATGTGAGGTCAGGTTAGGTCAGGTCAGGTTAGGTTAGTTTATCAGACAGTGTACAATCTGTACTGTTGCAGATTTGGTGCTCTGACCACATCTCAATCCATGTTGGAAATCTCCTATTAAGTTATTTGTATTATGGTGGTCGATTAATATTTCTAGCTTTATTTTTTCAATCAATTTACCAAAGACTGAGGTTAAGGCAACTGGTCTGTAGTTCTGTGGTTGTTTTCTTTCCTCTTTTTGATATAAAGGTTTAACTATACCAAGTTTGAATTTCATCGGAAGAACACCTCCTTCAAATACACAATTTATTAAATGGACTAATGGTATGGCTAACTCCCCCTTGCATTTTTTTAGTAGAAAAGGAGAATATTCATCCCATCCAGCAGAACTTTTATTTTTTAGGCTGTCAATTAGCTATGTTATATCCCTGATTTTTACTCTAGGTACCTTACAAGAGTCCCGTTTCTTTTCCTTGTTATATTTAAACTGCCTCTCCAGTTTCACACAAGTATTATTTTCAGTAATGACACATTAGTACAATTATGAGAGGATATATCCTTGTCAAAGTTAATATTATCACACAAATTTATAGTTTCTAAATTAGGAACACTGAGCGACATTGTTATCCTAAAAAATTAACAAACTTGACATTGCAGTGAGCAAATATTTCCATTTGCTTGCTCTGCAGGCATATCTAATTATAACTTCTGTGTTTCGTGTGTATGGCATCTGAGGTTATGTTAGGTCAGGTTATGTTATTTTATGTTAGGATAGGTCAGGTTAATTTTGGTCAGGTGTGGTTAGGTTAGGTTAGGTTAGGTTAGGTTAGGTTAGCTTTGGTTAGGTTAGGTTAAGTTAGGTTAGGCTAGGCTAGGCTAGGCTAGGCTATGCTAGGTTCGCATAGGCTAGGCTAGGCTAGGATAAGCTAGGCTAGGCTAGGCTAGGCTACATTAGGCTAGGCAATTCTAGCCTAGGTTAGGTTAGCTTAGGTTAGGTTAGGTTAGGTTACGTTAGGTTAGGTTAGGTTAGGTTAGGTTAGGTTAGGTTAGGTTAGGTTAGGTTAGGTTAGGTTAGGTTAGGTTAGGTTAGGTTAGGTTAGGTTAGGTTAGGTTAGGTTAAGTTAGGTTAGGTTAGGTTAGGTTAGGTTAGGTTAGGTTAGGTTAGGTTAGGTTAGGTTAGTTTAGGTTAGGTTAGGTTTGATTAATTTAGGTTAGGTAAGCTTAGGTTAGGTTAGGTTAGGTTAGGTTAGGTTAGGTCAGGTTAGGCTAGGTTAGGTCAGTTTAGGTCTGGTCAGGTCAGGTCAGGTCAGGTTAGGACAGATCAGGTCAGGTCATGTCAGGTCATGTCAAGTCAGATCATGTGAGGTCAGGTTAGGTCAGGTCATGTCAGGTCATGTCAAGTCAGATCATGTGAGGTCAGGTTAGGTCAGGTCAGGTTAGGTTAGTTTATCAGACAGTGTACAATCTGTACTGTTGCAGATTTGGTGCTCCGACCACTTCTCAATCCATGTTGGAAATCTCCTATTAAGTTATTCGTATTATGGTGGTCGATTAATATTTCTAGCTTTATTTTTTCAATCAATTTACCAAAGACTGACGTTAAGGCAACTGGTCTGTAGTTCTGTGGTTGTTTTCTTTCCTCTTTTTGATATAAAGGTTTAACTATGCCAAGTTTGAATTTCATTGGAAAAACACCTCCTTCAACTACACAATTTATTAAATGGACTAATGGTATGGCTAACTCCCCCTTGCATTTTTTTAGTAGAAAAGGACAATATTCATCCCATCCAGCAGAACTTTTATTTTTTAGGCTGTCAATTAGCTATGTTATATCCCTGATTTTTACTCTAGGTACCTTACAAGAGTCCCGTTTCTTTTCCTTGTTATATTTAAACTGCCTCTCCAGTTTCACACAAGTATTATTTTCAGTAATGACACATTAGTACAATTATGAGAGGATATATCCTTGTCAAAGTTAATATTATCACACAAAATTATAGTTTCTAAATTGGGAACACTGAGCGACATTGTTATCCTAAAAAACTAACAAACTTGTCATTGCAGTGAGCAATTATTTGCATTTTCTTGCTCTGCAGGCATATATAATTATAACCTCTGTGTTTCGTGTGTATGGCATCTGAGGTTATGTTAGGTCAGGTTATGTTATTTCATGTTAGGATAGGTCAGGTTAATTTTGGTCAGGTGTGGTTAGGTTAGGTTAGGGTAGGTTAGGTTAGGTTAGGTTAGGTTACCTTTGGTTAGGTTAGGTTAAGTTAGGTTTGGCTAGGCTAGGCTAGGCAAGGCTATGCTAGGTTCGGATAGGCTAGGCTAGGCTAGGATAAGTTAGGCTAGGCTAGGCTAGGCTACAATAGGCTAGGCTAACCTAGCCTAGGTTAGGTTAGGTTAGGTTAGGTTAGGTTAGGTTAGGTTAGGTTAGGTTAGGTTAGGTTAGGTTAGGTTAGGTTAGGTTAGGTTAGGTTAGGTTAGGTTAGGTTAGGTTAGGTTAGGTTAGGTTAGGTTAGGTTAGGTTAGGTTAGGTTAGGTTAGGTTGTGTTAGGTTTGATTAATTTAGGTTAGGTAAGCTTAGGTTAGGTTAGGTTAGGTTGGGTCAGGTTAGGTCAGGTTAGGCTAGGTTAGGTTAGTTTAGGTCCGGTCAGGTCAGGTCAGGTCAGGTTAGGACAGATCAGGTGTGGTCATGTCAGGTCATGTCAAGTCAGATCATGTGAGGTCAGGTTAGGTCAGGTCAGGTTAGGTTAGTTTATCAGACAGTGTACAATCTGTACTGTTGCAGATTTGGTGCTCCGACCACTTCTCAATCCATGTTGGAAATCTCCTATTAAGTTATTCGTATTATGGTGGTCGATTAATATTTCTAGCTTTATTTTTTCAATCAATTTACCAAAGACTGAGGTTAAGGCAACTGGTCTGTAGTTCTGTGGTTGTTTTCTTTCCTCTTTTTGATATAAAGGTTTAACTATGCCAAGTTTGAATTTCATTGGAAGAACACCTCCTTCAACTACACAATTTATTAAATGGACTAATGGTATGGCTAACTCCCCCTTGCATTTTTTTAGTAGAAAAGGAGAATATTCATCGCATCCAGCAGAACTTTTATTTTTTAGGCTGTCAATTAGCTATGTTACATCCCTGATTTTTACTCTAGGTACCTTACAAGAGTCCCGTTTCTTTTCCTTGTTATATTTAAACTGCCTCTCCAGTTTCACACAAGTATTATTTTCAGTAATGACACATTAGTACAATTATGAGAGGATATATCCTTGTCAAAGTTAATATTATCACACAAATTTATAGTTTCTAAATTAGGAACACTGGGCGACATTGTTATCCTAAAAAATTAACAAACTTGATATTGCAGTAAACAATTATTTCCATTTGCTTGCTCTGCAGGCATATCTAATTATAACTTCTGTGTTTCGTGTGTATGGCATCTGAGGTTATGTTAGGTCAGGTTATGTTATTTCATGTTAGGATAGGTCAGGTTAATTTTGGTCAGGTGTGGTTAGGTTAGGTTAGGTTAGGTTAGGTTAGGTTAGCTTTGGTTAGGTTAGGTTAAGTTAGGTTAGGCTAGGCTAGGCTAGGCTAGGCTATGCTAGGTTCAGATAGGCTAGGCTAGGCTAGGATAAGCTAGGCTAGGCTAGGCTAGTCTAGGCTAGGCTACATTAGGCTAGGCTATTCTAGCCTAGGTTCGGTTCGGTTCGGTTCGGTTCGGTTCGGTTCGGTTCGGTTCGGTTCGGTTCGGTTCGGTTCGGTTCGGTTCGGTTCGGTTCGGTTCGGTTCGGTTCGGTTCGGTTCGGTTCGGTTCGGTTCGGTTCGGTTCGGTTCGGTTCGGTTCGGTTCGGTTCGGTTCGGTTCGGTTCGGTTCTGTTCGGTTCGGTTGGGTTCGGTTCGGTTCGGTTCGGTTCGGTTCGGTTCGGTTCGGTTCGGTTCGGTTCGGTTCGGTTCGGTTCGGTTAGGTTAGGTTAGGTTAGGTTAGGTTGGGTTGGGTTGGGTTGGGTTGGGTTGGGTTGGGTTGGGTTGGGTTGGGTTGGGTTGGGTTGGGTTGGGTTGGGTTGGGTTGGGTTGGGTTGGGTTCGGTTGGGTTGGGTTGGGTTGGGTTAGGTTAGGTTAGGTTAGGTTAGGTTAGGTTAGGTTAGGTTAGGTTAGGTTAGGTTAGGTTAGGTTAGGTTAGGTTAGGTTAGGTTAGGTTAGGTTACGTTAGGTTGTGTTAGGTTTGATTAATTTAGGTTAGGTAAGCTTAGGTTAGGTTAGGTTAGGTTGGGTCAGGTTAGGTCAGGTTAGGCTAGGTTAGGTTAGTTTAGGTCCGGTCAGGTCAGGTCAGGTCAGGTTAGGACAGATCAGGTGAGGTCATGTCAGGTCATGTCAAGACAGATCATGTGAGGTCAGGTTAGGTCAGGTCAGGTTAGGTTAGTTTATCAGACAGTGTACAATCTGTACTGTTGCAGATTTGGTGCTCCGACCACTTCTCAATCCATGTTGGAAATCTCCTATTAAGTTATTCGTATTATGGTGGTCGATTAATATTTCTAGCTTTATTTTTTCAATCAATTTACCCAAGACTGAGGTTAAGGCAACTGGTCTGTAGTTCTGTGGTTGTTTTCTTTCCTGTTTTTGATATAAAGGTTTAACTATGCCAAGTTTGAATTTCATTGGAAGAACACCTCCTTCAACTACACAATTTATTAAATGGACTAATGGTATGGCTAACTCCCCCTTGCATTTTTTTAGTAGAAAAGGAGAATATTCATCCCATCCAGCAGAACTTTTATTTTTTAGGCTGTCAATTAGCTATGTTACATCCCTGATTTTTACTCTAGGTACCTTACAAGAGTCCCGTTTCTTTTCCTTGTTATATTTAAACTGCCTCTCCAGTTTCACACAAGTATTATTTTCAGTAATGACACATTAGTACAATTATGAGAGGATATATCCTTGTCAAAGTTAATATTATCACACAAATTTATAGTTTCTAAATTAGGAACACTGGGCGACATTGTTATCCTAAAAAATTAACAAACTTGATATTGCAGTAAACAATTATTTCCATTTGCTTGCTCTGCAGGCATATCTAATTATAACTTCTGTGTTTCGTGTGTATGGCATCTGAGGTTATGTTAGGTCAGGTTATGTTATTTCATGTTAGGATAGGTCAGGTTAATTTTGGTCAGGTGTGGTTAGGTTAGGTTAGGTTAGGTTAGGTTAGGTTAGGTTAGGTTAGGTTAGGTTAGGTTAGGTTAGGTTAGGTTAGGTTAGGTTAGGTTAGGTTAGGTTAGGTTAGGTTAGGTTAGGTTAGGTTAGGTTAGGTTAGGTTAGGTTAGGTTAGGTTAGGTTAGGTTAGGTTAGGTTAGGTTAGGTTCGGTTCGGTTCGGTTCGGTTCGGTTCGGTTCGGTTCGGTTCGGTTAGGTTAGGTTAGGTTCGGTTCGGTTCGGTTCGGTTCGGTTCGGTTCGGTTCGGTTCGGTTCGGTTCGGTTCGGTTCGGTTCGGTTCGGTTCGGTTAGGTTAGGTTAGGTTAGGTTAGGTTAGGTTAGGTTAGGTTAGGTTGGGTTGGGTTGGGTTGGGTTGGGTTGGGTTGGGTTGGGTTGTTTTGGGTTGGGTTGGGTTGGGTTGGGTTGGGTTGGGTTGGGTTGGGTTGGGTTGGGTTGGGTTGGGTTGGGTTGGGTTGGGTTGGGTTAGGTTAGGTTAGGTTAGGTTAGGTTAGGTTAGGTTAGGTTAGGTTAGGTTAGGTTAGGTTAGGTTAGGTTAGGTTAGGTTAGGTTAGGTTAGGTTAGGTTACGTTAGGTTGTGTTAGGTTTGATTAATTTAGGTTAGGTAAGCTTAGGTTAGGTTAGGTTAGGTTGGGTCAGGTTAGGTCAGGTTAGGCTAGGTTAGGTTAGTTTAGGTCCGGTCAGGTCAGGTCAGGCCAGGTTAGGACAGATCAGGTGAGGTCATGTCAGGTCATGTCAAGACAGATCATGTGAGGTCAGGTTAGGTCAGGTCAGGTTAGGTTAGTTTATCAGACAGTGTACAATCTGTACTGTTGCGGATTTGGTGCTCCGACCACTTCTCAATCCATGTTGGAAATCTCCTATTAAGTTATTCGTATTATGGTGGTCGATTAATATTTCTAGCTTTATTTTTTCAATCAATTTACCAAAGACTGAGGTTAAGGCAACTGGTCTGTAGTTCTGTGGTTGTTTTCTTTCCTCTTTTTGATATAAAGGTTTAACTATGCCAAGTTTGAATTTCATTGGAAAAACACCTCCTTCAACTACACAATTTATTAAATGGACTAATGGTATGGCTAACTCCCCCTTGCATTTTTTTAGTAGAAAAGGAGAATATTCATCCCATCCAGCAGAACTTTTATTTTTTAGGCTGTCAATTAGCTATGTTACATCCCTGATTTTTACTCTAGGTACCTTACAAGAGTCCCGTTTCTTTTCCTTGTTATATTTAAACTGCCTCTCCAGTTTCACACAAGTATTATTTTCAGTAATGACACATTAGTACAATTATGAGAGGATATATCCTTGTCAAAGTTAATATTATCACACAAATTTATAGTTTCTAAATTAGGAACACTGAGCGACATTGTTATCCTAAAAAATTAACAAACTTGACATTGCAGTAAACAATTATTTCCATTTGCTTGCTCTGCAGGCATATCTAATTATAACTTCTGTGTTTCGTGTGTATGGCATCTGAGGTTATGTTAGGTCAGGTTATGTTATTTCATGTTAGGATAGGTCAGGTTAATTTTGGTCAGGTGTGGTTAGGTTAGGTTAGGTTAGGTTAGGTTAGGTTAGCTTTGGTTAGGTTAGGTTAAGTTAGGTTAGGGTAGGCTAGGCTAGGCTAGGCTATGCTAGGTTCAGATAGGCTAGGCTAGGCTAGGATAAGCTAGGCTAGGCTAGGCTAGGCTAGGCTAGGCTACATTAGGCTAGGCTATTCTAGCCTAGGTTCGGTTCGGTTCGGTTCGGTTCGGTTCGGTTCGGTTCGGTTCGGTTCGGTTCGGTTTGGTTCGGTTCGGTTCGGTTCGGTTCGGTTCGGTTCGGTTCGGTTCGGTTCGGTTCGGTTCGGTTCGGTTGGTTAGGTTAGGTTAGGTTAGGTTAGGTTAGGTTAGGTTAGGTTAGGTTAGGTTGGGTTGGGTTGGGTTGGGTTGGGTTGGGTTGGGTTGGGTTGGGTTGGGTTGGGTTGGGTTGGGTTGGGTTGGGTTGGGTTGGGTTGGGTTGGGTTGGGTTGGGTTGGGTTGGGTTGGGTTGGGTTAGGTTAGGTTAGGTTAGGTTAGGTTAGGTTAGGTTAGGTTAGGTTAGGTTAGGTTAGGTTAGGTTAGGTTAGGTTAGGTTAGGTTAGGTTAGGTTAGGTTGTGTTAGGTTTGATTAATTTAGGTTAGGTAAGCTTAGGTTAGGTTAGGTTAGGTTGGGTCAGGTTAGGTCAGGTTAGGCTAGGTTAGGTTAGTTTAGGTCCGGTCAGGTCAGGTCAGGTCAGGTTAGGACAGATCAGGTGAGGTCATGTCAGGTCATGTCAAGACAGATCATGTGAGGTCAGGTTAGGTCAGGTCAGGTTAGGTTAGTTTATCAGACAGTGTACAATCTGTACTGTTGCAGATTTGGTGCTCCGACCACTTCTCAATCCATGTTGGAAATCTCCTATTAAGTTATTCGTATTATGGTGGTCGATTAATATTTCTAGCTTTATTTTTTCAATCAATTTACCAAAGACTGAGGTTAAGGCAACTGGTCTGTAGTTCTGTGGTTGTTTTCTTTCCTCTTTTTGATATAAAGGTTTAACTATGCCAAGTTTGAATTTCATTGGAAAAACACCTCCTTCAACTACACAATTTATTAAATGGACTAATGGTATGGCTAACTCCCCCTTGCATTTTTTTAGTAGAAAAGGAGAATATTCATCCCATCCAGCAGAACTTTTATTTTTTAGGCTGTCAATTAGCTATGTTACATCCCTGATTTTTACTCTAGGTACCTTACAAGAGTCCCGTTTCTTTTCCTTGTTATATTTAAACTGCCTCTCCAGTTTCACACAAGTATTATTTTCAGTAATGACACATTAGTACAATTATGAGAGGATATATCCTTGTCAAAGTTAATATTATCACACAAATTTATAGTTTCTAAATTAGGAACACTGAGCGACATTGTTATCCTAAAAAATTATCAAACTTGACATTGCAGTGAGCAATTATTTCCATTTGCTTGCTCTGCAGGCATATCTAATTATAACTTCTGTGTTTCGTGTGTATGGCATCTGAGGTTATGTTAGGTCGGGTTATGTAATTTCATGTTAGGATAGGTCAGGTTACTTTTGGTCAGATGTGGTTAGGTTAGGTTAGGTTAGGTTAGGTTAGCTTTGGTTAGGTTAGGTTAAGTTAGGTTAGGCTAGGCTAGGCTAGGCTAGGCTATGCTAGGTTCGGATAGGCTAGGCTAGGCTAGGATAAGCTAGGCTAGGCTAGGCTAGGCTAGGCTAGGCTACATTAGGCTAGGCTATTCTAGCCTAGGTTCGGTTCGGTTCGGTTCGGTTCGGTTCGGTTCGGTTCGGTTCGGTTCGGTTCGGTTCGGTTCGGTTCGGTTCGGTTCGGTTCGGTTCGGTTCGGTTCGGTTCGGTTCGGTTCGGTTCGGTTCGGTTCGGTTCGGTTCGGTTCGGTTCGGTTCGGTTCGGTTCGGTTTTGTTCGGTTCGGTTCGGTTCGGTTCGGTTCGGTTCGGTTCGGTTCGGTTCGGTTCGGTTCGGTTCGGTTCGGTTCGGTTCGGTTCGGTTCGGTTCGGTTCGGTTCGGTTCGGTTAGGTTAGGTTAGGTTAGGTTAGGTTAGGTTAGGTTAGGTTGGGTTGGGTTGGGTTGGGTTGGGTTGGGTTGGGTTGGGTTGGGTTGGGTTGGGTTGGGTTGGGTTGGGTTGGGTTGGGTTGGGTTGGGTTGGGTTGGGTTGGGTTGGGTTGGGTTGGGTTGGGTTGGGTTGGGTTGGGTTGGGTTGGGTTAGGTTAGGTTAGGTTGGGTTGGGTTGGGTTGGGTTAGGTTAGGTTAGGTTAGGTTAGGTTAGGTTAGGTTAGGTTAGGTTAGGTTAGGTTAGGTTAGGTTACGTTAGGTTACGTTATGTTAGGTTGTGTTAGGTTTGATTAATTTAGGTTAGGTAAGCTTAGGTTAGGTTAGGTTAGGTTGGGTCAGGTTAGGTCAGGTTAGGCTAGGTTAGGTTAGTTTAGGTCCGGTCAGGTCAGGTCAGGTCAGGTTAGGACAGATCAGGTGAGGTCATGTCAGGTCATGTCAAGTCAGATCATGTGAGGTCAGGTTAGGTCAGGTCAGGTTAGGTTAGTTTATCAGACAGTGTACAATCTGTACTGTTGCAGATTTGGTGCTCCGACCACTTCTCAATCCATGTTGGAAGTCTCCTATTAAGTTATTCGTATTATGGTGGTCGATTAATATTTCTAGCTTTATTTTTTCAATCAATTTACCAAAGACTGAGGTTAAGGCAACTGGTCTGTAGTTCTGTGGTTGTTTTCTTTCCTGTTTTTGATATAAAGGTTTAACTATGCCAAGTTTGAATTTCATTGGAAGAACACCTCCTTCAACTACACAATTTATTAAATGGACTAATGGTATGGCTAACTCCCCCTTGCATTTTTTTTTTAGAAAAGGAGAATATTCATCCCATCCAGCAGAACTTTTATTTTTTAGGCTGTCAATTAGCTATGTTACATCCCTGATTTTTACTCTAGGTACCTTACAAGAGTTCCGTTTCTTTTCCTTGTTATATTTAAACTGCCTCTCCAGTTTCACACAAGTATTATTTTCAGTAATGACACATTAGTACAATTATGAGAGGATATATCCTTGTCAAAGTTAATATTATCACACAAATTTATAGTTTCTAAATTAGGAACACTGGGCGACATTGTTATCCTAAAAAATTAACAAACTTGATATTGCAGTAAACAATTATTTCCATTTGCTTGCTCTGCAGGCATATCTAATTATAACTTCTGTGTTGCGTGTGTATGGCATCTGAGGTTATGTTAGGTCAGGTTATGTTATTTCATGTTAGGATAGGTCAGGTTAATTTTGGTCAGGTGTGGTTAGGTTAGGTTAGGTTAGGTTAGGTTAGGTTAGCTTTGGTTAGGTTAGGTTAAATTAGGTTAGGCTAGGCTAGGCTAGGCTAGGCTATGCTAGGTTCAGATAGGCTAGGCTAGGCTAGGATAAGCTAGGCTAGGCTAGGCTAGGCTAGGCTAGGCTACATTAGGCTAGGCTATTCTAGCCTAGGTTAGGTTAGGTTAGGTTAGGTTAGGTTAGGTTAGGTTAGGTTAGGTTAGGTTAGGTTAGGTTAGGTTAGGTTAGGTTAGGTTAGGTTAGGTTAGGTTAGGTTAGGTTAGGTTAGGTTAGGTTAGGTTAGGTTAGGTTAGGTTAGGTTAGGTTAGGTTAGGTTAGGTTAGGTTAGGTTAGGTTAGGTTTGATTAATTTAGGTTAGGTAAGCTTAGGTTAGGTTAGGTTAGGTTAGGTCAGGTTAGGTTAGGTTAGGTTAGGTTAGGTTAGGTTAGGTTAGGTTAGGTTAGGTTAGGTTAGGTTAGGTTAGGTTAGGTTAGGTTAGGTTAGGTTAGGTTAGGTTAGAATAGGTTAGGTTAGGTTAGGTTAGGTTAGGTTAGGTTAGGTTAGGTTAGGTTAGGTTAGGTTAGGTTAGGTTAGGTTAGGTTAGGTTAGGTTAGGTTAGGTTAGGTTAGGTTAGGTTAGGGTAGGTTAGGTTAGGTTAGGTTAGGTTAGGTTAGGTTAGGTTAGGTTAGGTTAAGTTATGTTAGGTTAGGTTAGGTTAGGTTAGGTTAGGTTGGGTTCGGTTGGGTTAGGTTGGGTTAGGTTGGGTTAGGTTGGGTTAGGTTAGGTTAGGTTAGGTTAGGTTAGGTTAGGTTAGGTTAGGTTAGGTTAGGTTAGGTTAGGTTATGTTAGGTTACGTTAGGTTACCTTAGGTTTGACTAATTTAGGTTAGGTAAGCTTAGGTTAGGTTAGGTTAGGTTAGGTTAGGTTAGGTCAGGTTAGGCTAGGTTAGGTTAGTTTAGGTCCGGTCAGGTCAGGTCAGGTCAGGTTAGGACAGATCAGGTGAGGTCATGTCAGGTCATGTCAAGTCAGATCATGTGAGGTCAGGTTAGGTCAGGTCAGGTTAGGTTAGTTTATCAGACAGTGAACAATCTGTAGTGTTGCAGATTTGGTGCTCTGACCACTTCTCAATCCATGTTGGAAATCTCCTATTAAGTTATTCGTATTATGGCGGTCGATTAATATTTCTAGCTTTATTTTTTCAATCAATTTACCAAAGACTGAGGTTAAGGCCACTGGTCTGTAGTTCTGTGGTTGTTTTCTTTCCTCTTTTTGATATAAAGGTTTAACTATACCAAGTTTGAATTTCATTGGAAGAACACCTCCTTCAACTACACAATTTATTAAATGGACTAATGGTATGGCTAACTCCCCCTTGCATTTTTTTAGTAGAAAAGGAGAATATTCATCCCATCCAGCAGAACTTTTATTTTTTGGGCTGTCAATTAGCTATGTTACATCCCTGATTTTTACTCTAGGTACCTTACAAGAGTCCCGTTTCTTTTCCTTGTTATACTTAAACTGCCTCTCCAGTTTCACACAAGTATTATTTTCAGTAATGACACATTAGTAAAATTATGAGAGGATATCTCCTTGCCAAAGTTAATATTATCACACAAATTTATAGTTTCTAAATTAGGAACACTGAGCGACATTGTTATCCTAAAAAATTAACAAACTTGACATTGCAGTGAGCAATTATTTCCATTTGCTTGCTCTGCAGGCATATCTAATTATAACTTCTGTGTTTCGTGTGTATGGCATCTGAGGTTATGTTAGGTCAGGTTATGTTATTTCATGTTAGGATAGGTCAGGTTAATTTTGGTCAGGTGTGGTTAGGTTAGGTTAGGTTAGGTTAGGTTAGGTTAGCTTTGGTTAGGTTAGGTTAAGCTAGGTTAGGCTAGGCTAGGCTAGGCTAGGCTATGCTAGGTTCGGATAGGCTATGCTAGGCTAGGATAAGCTAGGCTAGGCTGGGCTAGGCTACATTAGGCTAGGGTATTCTAGCCTAGGTTAGGTTAGGTTAGGTTAGGTTAGGTTAGGTTAGGTTAGGTTAGGTTAGGTTAGGTTAGGTTAGGTTAGGTTAGGTTGGGTTAGGTTGGGTCGGGTTAGGTTGGGTCGGGTTAGGTTGGGTCGGGTTAGGTTGGGTCGGGTTAGGTTGGGTCGGGTTAGGTTGGGTCGGGTTAGGTTGGGTTGGGTTAGGTTGGGTTGGGTTATGTTAGGTTAGGTTAGGTTAGGTTAGGTTAGGTTAGGTTAGGTTAGGTTAGGTTAGGTTAGGTTAGGTTAGGTTAGGTAAGGTTAGGTTAGGTTAGGTTAGGTTACGTTAGGTTAGGTTAGGTTAGGTTAGGTTACGTTAGGTTAGGTTAGGTTAGGTTAGGTTAGGTTAGGTTAGGTTAGGTTAGGTTAGGTTAGGTTAGGTTAGGTTAGGTTTGATTAATTTAGGTTAGGTAAGCTTAGGTAAGCTTAGGTTAGGTTAGGTTAGGTTAGGTTAGGTTAGGTTAGGTTAGGTTAGGTTAGGTTAGGTTAGGTTAGGTTAGGTTAGGTTAGGTTAGGTTAGGTTTGATTAATTTAGGTTAGGTAAGCTTAGGTTAGGTTAGGTTAGGTTAGGTTAGGTTAGGTCAGGTTAGGCTAGGTTAGGTTAGTTTAGGTCCGGTCAGGTCAGGTTAGGACAGATCAGGTCAGGTCATGTCAGGTCATGTCAAGTCAGATCATGTGAGGTCAGGTTAGGTCAGGTCAGGTTAGGTTAGTTTATCAGACAGTGTACAATCTGTACTGTTGCAGATTTGGTGCTCCGACCACTTCTCAATCCATGTTGGAAATCTCCTATTAAATTATTCGTATTATGGTGATCGATTAATATTTCTAGCTTTATTTTTTCAATCAATTTACCAAAGACTGAGGTTAAGGCAACTGGTCTGTAGTTCTGTGGTTGTTTTCTTTCCTCTTTTTGATATAAAGGTTTAACTATACCAAGTTTGAATTTCATTTGAAGAACACCTCCTTCAACTACACAATTTATTAAATGGACTAATGGTATGGCTAACTCCCCCTTGCATTTTTTAGTAGAAAAGGAGAATATTCATCCCATCCAGCAGAACTTTTATTTTTTAGGCTGTCAATTAGCTATGTTATATCCCTGATTTTTACTCTAGGTACCTTACAAGAGTCCCGTTTCTTTTCCTTGTTATATTTAAACTGCCTCTCCAGTTTCACACAAGTATTATTTTCAGTAATGACACATTAGTACAATTATGAGGGCATATATCCTTGTCAAAGTTAATATTATCACACAAATATATAGTTTCTAAATTGGGAACACTGAGCGACATTGTTATCCTAAAAAATTAACAAACTTGTCATTGCAGTGAGCAATTATTTCCATTTGCTTGCTCTGCAGGCATATATAATTATAACCTCTGTGTTTCGTGTATATGGCATCTGAGGTTATGTTAGGTCAGGTTATGTTATTTCATGTTAGGATAGGTCAGGTTAATTTTGGTCAGGTGTGGTTAGGTTAGGTTAGGTTAGGTTAGGTTAGGTTAGGTTAGGTTAGCTTTGGTGAGGTGAGGTTAAGTTAGGTTACGCTAGGCTAGGCTAGGCTAGTCTATGCTAGGTTCGGATAGGCTAGGCTAGGCTAGGATAAGCTAGGCTAGGCTAGGCTAGGCTACATTAGGCTAGGCTAACCTAGCCTAGGTTAGGTTAGGTTAGGTTAGGTTAGGTTAGGTTAGGTTAGGTTAGGTTGGGTTGGGTTGGGTTGGGTTGGGTTGGGTTGGGTTGGGTTGGGTTGCGTTGGGTTGGGTTGGGTTGGGTTGGGTTGGGTTGGGTTGGGTTGGGTTAGGTTGGGTTGGGTTAGGTTAGGTTGGGTTAGGTTAGGTTAGGTTAGGTTAGGTTAGGTTAGGTTAGGTTAGGTTAGGTTAGGTTAGGTTAGGTTAGGTTAGGTTAGGTTAGGTTAGGTTAGGTTAGGTTAGGTTAGGTTAGGTTAGGTTAGGTTAGGTTAGGTTAGGTTAGGTTAGGTTAGGTTAGGTTAGGTTAGGTTGGGTTAGGTTGGGTTAGGTTGGGTTAGGTTGGGTTAGGTTGGGTTAGGTTGGGTTAGGTTAGGTTAGGTTAGGTTAGGTTAGGTTAGGTTAGGTTAGGTTAGGTTAGGTTAGGTTAGGTTGGGTTAGGTTGGGTTAGGTTGGGTTAGGTTGGGTTAGGTTGGGTTAGGTTGGGTTAGGTTGGGTTAGGTTAGGTTAGGTTAGGTTAGGTTAGGTTAGGTTAGGTTAGGTTAGGTTAGGTTAGGTTAGGTTAGGTTAGGTTAGGTTAGGTTAGGTTAGGTTAGGTTAGGTTAGGTTACGTTAGGTTACCTTAGGTTTGACTAATTTAGGTTAGGTAAGCTTAGGTTAGGTTAGGTTAGGTTAGGTTACGTTAGGTCAGGTTAGTCTAGTTTAGGTTAGTTTAGGTCCGGTCAGGTCAGGTCAGGTCAGGTTAGGACAGATCAGGTGAGGTCATGTCAGGTCATTTCAAGTCAGATCATGTGAGGTCAGGTTAGGTCAGGTCAGGTTAGGTTAGTTTATCAGACAGTGTACAATCTGTACTGTTGCAGATTTGGTGCTCCGACTACTTCTCAATCCATGTTGGAAATCTCCTATTAAGTTATTCGTATTATGGTGGTCGATTAATATTTCTAGCTTTATTTTTTCAATCAATTTACCAAAGACTGAGGTTAAGGCAACTGGTCTGTAGTTCTGTGGTTGTTTTCTTTCCTCTTTTTGATATAAAGGTTTAACTATACCAAGTTTGAATTTCATCGGAAGAACACCTCCTTCAACTACACAATTTATTAAATGGACTAATGGTATGGCTAACTCCCCCTTGCATTTTTTTAGTAGAAAAGTAGAATATTCATCCCATCCAGCAGAACTTTTATTTTTTAGGCTGTCAATTAGCTATGTTATATCCCTGATTTTTACTCTAGGTACCTTACAAGAGTCCCGTTTCTTTTCCTTGTTATATTTAAACTGCCTCTCCAGTATCACACAAGTATTATTTTCAGTAATGACACATTAGTACAATTATGAGAGGATATATCCTTGTCAAAGTTAAGATTATCACACAAATTTATAGTTTCTAAATTAGGAACACTGAGCGACATTGTTATCCTAAAAAATTAACAAACTTGACATTGCAGTGAGCAATTATTTCCATTTGCTTGCTCTGCAGACATATCTAATTATAACTTCTGTGTTTCGTGTGTATGGCATCTGAGGTTATGTTAGGTCAGGTTATGTTATTTCATGTTAGGATAGGTCAGGTTAATTTTGGTCAGGTGTGGTTAGGTTAGGTTAGGTTAGGTTAGGTTAGGTTAGCTTTGGTTAGGTTAGGTTAAGTTAGGTTAGGCTAGGCTAGGCTAGGCTAGGCTATGCTAGGTTCGGATAGGCTAGGCTAGGCTAGGATAAGCTAGGCTAGGCTAGGCTAGGCTAGGCTAGGCTACATTAGGCTAGGCTATTCTAGCCTAGGTTAGGTTAGGTTAGGTTAGGTTAGGTTAGGTTAGGTTAGGTTAGGTTAGGTTAGGTTAGGTTAGGTTAGGTTAGGTTAGGTTAGGTTAGGTTAGGTTAGGTTAGGTTAGGTTAGGTTAGGTTAGGTTAGGTTAGGTTAGGATAGGTTAGGTTAGGTTAGGTTAGGTTAGTTTAGGTTAGGTTAGGTTAGGTTAGGTTAGGTTAGGTTAGGTTAGGTTAGGTTAGGTTAGGTTCGGTTAGGTTAGGTTAGGTTAGTTTAGGTTGGGTTAGGTTGGGTTAGGTTGGGTTAGGTTGGGTTAGGTTGGGTTAGGTTAGGTTAGGTTAGGTTAGGTTAGGTTAGGTTAGGTTAGGTTAGGTTAGGTTAGGTTAGGTTAGGTTAGGTTAGGTTAGGTTAGGTTAGGTTAGGTTAGGTTCGGTTAGGTTAGGTTAGGTTAGGTTAGGTTGGGTTAGGTTGGGTTAGGTTGGGTTAGGTTGGGTTAGGTTGGGTTAGGTTGGGTAAGGTTAGGTTAGGTTAGGTTAGGTTAGGTTAGGTTAGGTTAGGTTAGGTTAGGTTAGGTTAAGTTAGGTTAGGTTAGGTTAGGTTAGGTTACGTTAGGTTTGATTAATTTAGGTTAGGTAAGCTTAGGTTAGGTTAGGTTAGGTTAGGTTAGGTTAGGTCAGGTTAGGCTAGGTTAGGTTAGTTTAGGTCCGGTCAGGTCAGGTCAGGTCAGGTTAGGACAGATCAGGTGAGGTCATGTCAGGTCATGTCAAGTCAGATCATGTGAGGTCAGGTTAGGTCAGGTCAGGTTAGATTAGTTTATCAGACAGTGTACAATCTGTACTGTTGCAGATTTGGTGCTCCGACCACTTCTCAATCCATGTTGGAAATCTCCTATTAAGTTATTCGTATTATGGTGGTCGATTAATATTTCTAGCTTTATTTTCTCAATCAATTTACCAAAGACTGAGGTTAAGGCAACTGGTCTGTAGTTCTGTGGTTGTTTTCTTTCCTCTTTTTGATATAAAGGTTTAACTATACCAAGTTTGAATTTCATTGGAAGAACACCTCTTTCAACTACACAATTTATTAAATGGACTAATGGTATGGCTAACTCCCCCTTGCATTTTTTTAGTAGAAAAGGAGAATATTCATCCCATCCAGCAGAACTTTTATTTGTTAGGCTGTCAATTAGCTATGTTACATCCCTGATTTTTACTCTAGGTACCTTACAAGAGTCCCGTTTCTTTTCCTTGTTATACTTAAACTGCCTCTCCAGTTTCACACAAGTATTATTTTCAGTAATGACACATTAGTACAATTATGAGAGGATATATCCTTGTCAAAGTTAATATTATCACACAAATTTATAGTTTCCAAATTAGGAACACTGAGCGACATTGTTATCCTAAAAAATTAACAAACTTGACATTGCAGTGAGCAATTATTTCCATTTGCTTGCTCTGCAGGCATATCTAATTATAACTTCTGTGTTTCGTGTGTATGGCATCTGAGGTTATGTTAGGTCAGGTTATGTTATTTCATGTTAGGATAGGTCAGGTTAATTTTGGTCAGGTGTGGTTAGGTTAGGTTAGGTTAGGTTAGGTTAGGTTAGCTTTGGTTAGGTTAGGTTAAGTTAGGTTAGGCTAGGCTAGGCTAGGCTAGGCTATGCTAGGTTCGGATAGGCTATGCTAGGCTAGGATAAGCTAGGCTAGGCTGGGCTAGGCTACATTAGGCTAGGGTATTCTAGCCTAGGTTAGGTTAGGTTAGGTTAGGTTAGGTTAGGTTAGGTTAGGTTAGGTTAGGTTAGGTTAGGTTAGGTTAGGTTGGGTTAGGTTGGGTCGGGTTAGGTTGGGTCGGGTTAGGTTGGGTCGGGTTAGGTTGGGTCAGGTTAGGTTGGGTCGGGTTAGGTTGGGTCGGGTTAGGTTGGGTTGGGTTAGGTTGGGTTGGGTTATGTTAGGTTAGGTTAGGTTAGGTTAGGTTAGGTTAGGTTAGGTTAGGTTAGGTTAGGTTAGGTTAGGTTAGGTTAGGTAAGGTTAGGTTAGGTTAGGTTAGGTTACGTTAGGTTAGGTTAGGTTAGGTTAGGTTACGTTAGGTTAGGTTAGGTTAGGTTAGGTTAGGTTAGGTTAGGTTAGGTTAGGTTAGGTTAGGTTAGGTTAGGTTAGGTTTGATTAATTTAGGTTAGGTAAGCTTAGGTTAGGTTAGGTTAGGTTAGGTTAGGTTAGGTTAGGTTAGGTTAGGTTAGGTTAGGTTAGGTTAGGTTAGGTTAGGTTAGGTTAGGTTAGGTTAGGTTAGGTTAGGTTTGATTAATTTAGGTTAGGTAAGCTTAGGTTAGGTTAGGTTAGGTTAGGTTAGGTTAGGTCAGGTTAGGCTAGGTTAGGTTAGTTTAGGTCCGGTCAGGTCAGGTTAGGACAGATCAGGTCAGGTCATGTCAGGTCATGTCAAGTCAGATCATGTGAGGTCAGGTTAGGTCAGGTCAGGTTAGGTTAGTTTATCAGACAGTGTACAATCTGTACTGTTACAGATTTGGTGCTCCGACCACTTCTCAATCCATGTTGGAAATCTCCTATTAAGTTATTCGTATTATGGTGGTCGATTAATATTTCTAGCTTTATTTTTTCAATCAATTTACCAAAGACTGAGGTTAAGGCATCTGGTCTGTAGTTCTGTGGTTGTTTTCTTTCCTGTTTTTGATATAAAGGTTTAACTATACCAAGTTTGAACTTCATTGGAAGCACACCTCCTTCAACTACACAATTTATTAAATGGACTAATGGTATGGCTAACTCCCCCTTGCATTTTTTTTAGCAGAAAAGGAGAATATTCATCCCATCCAGCAGAACTTTTATTTTTTAGGCTGTCAATTAGCTATGTTACATCCCTGATTTTTACTCTAGGTACCTTACAAGAGTCCCGTTTCTTTTCCTTGTTATATTTAAACTGCCTCTCCAGTTTCACACAAGTATTATTTTCAGTAATGACACATTAGTACAATTATGAGAGGATATATCCTTGTCAAAGTTAATATTATCACACAAATTTATAGTTTCTAAATTAGGAACACTGAGCGACATTGTTATCCTAAAAAATTAATAAACATGACATTGCAGTGAGCAATTATTTCCATTTGCTTGCTCTGCAGGCATATCTAATTATAACTTCTGTGTTTCGTGTGTATGGCATCTGAGGTTATGTTAGGTCAGGTTATGTTATTTCATGTTAGGATAGGTCAGGTTAATTTTGGTCAGGTGTGTTTAGGTTAGGTTAGGTTAGGTTAGGTTAGGTTAGGTTAGGTTAGGTTAGGTTAGGTTAGGTTAGGTTAGGTTAGGTTAGGTTAGGTTAGGTTTGATTAATTTAGGTTAGGAAAGCTTAGGTTAGGTTAGGTTAGGTTAGGTTAGGTTAGGTTAGGTTAGGTTAGGTCAGGTTAGGCTAGGTTATGTTAGTTTAGGTCCGGTCAGGTCAGGTCAGGTCAGGTTAGGACAGATCAGGTGAGGTCATGTCAGGTCATGTCAAGTCAGATCATGTGAGGTCAGGTTAGGTCAGGTCAGGTTAGGTTAGTTTATCAGACAGTGTACAATCTGTACTGTTACAGATTTGGTGCTCCGACCACTTCCCAATCCATGTTGGAAATCTCCTATTAAGTTATTCGTATTATGGTGGTCGATTAATATTTCTAGCTTTATTTTTTCAATCAATTTACCAAAGACTGACGTTAAGGCAACTTGTCTGTAGTTCTGTGGTTGTTTTCTTTCCTCTTTTTGATATAAAGGTTTAACTATACCAAGTTTGAATTTCATTGGAAGCACACCTCCTTCAACTACACAATTTATTAAATGGACTAATGGTATGGCTAACTCCCCCTTTCATTTTTTTAGTAGAAAAGGAGAACATTTATCCCATCCAGCAGAACTTTTATTTTTTAGGCTGTCAATTAGCTATATTACATCGCTGATTTTTACTCTAGGTAACTTACAAGAATCCCGTTTCTTTTCCTTGTTATATTTAAACTGCCTCTCCAGTTTCACACAAGTATTATTTTCAGTAATGACACATTAGTACAATTATGAGAGGATATATCATTGTCAAAGTTAATATTATCACACAAATTTATAGTTTCTAAATTAGGAACACTGAGCGACATTGTTATCCTAAAAAATTAATAAACTTGACATTGCAGTGAGCAATTATTTCCATTTGCTTGCTCTGCAGGCATATCTAATTATAACTTCTGTGTTTCGTGTGTATGGCATCTGAGGTTATGTTAGGTCAGGTTATGTTATTTCATGTTAGGATAGGTCGGGTTAATTTTGGTCAGGTGTGGTTAGGTTAGGTTAGGTTAGGTTAGGTTAGGTTAGGTTAGCTTTGGTTAGGTTAGGTTAAGTTAGGTTAGGCTAGGCTAGGCTAGACTAGGCTATGCTAGGTTCGGATAGGCTAGGCTAGGCTAGGATAAGCTAGGCTAGGCTAGGCTAGGCTACATTAGGCTAGGCTATTCTAGCCTAGGTTAGGTTAGGTTAGGTTAGGTTAGGTTAGGTTAGGTTAGGTTAGGTTAGGTTAGGTTAGGTTAGGTTAGGTTAGGTTAGGTTAGGTTAGGTTAGGTTAGGTTAGGTTAGCTTAGGTTAGGTTAGGTTAGGTTAGGTTAGGTTAGGTTAGGTTAGGTTAGGTTAGGTCAGGTTAGGTTAGGTCAGGTTAGGTTAGGTCAGGTTAGGTTAGGTCAGGTTAGGTTAGGTCAGGTTAGGTTAGGTCAGGTTAGGTTAGGTCAGGTTAGGTTAGGTCAGGTTAGGTTAGGTCAGGTTAGGTTAGGTCAGGTTAGGTTAGGTCAGGTTAGGTTAGGTCAGGTTAGGTTAGGTTAGGTTAGGTTAGGTTAGGTTAGGTTAGGCTAGGTTAGGTTAGGCTAGGCTAGGTTAGGCTAGGCTAGGTTAGGCTAGGCTAGGTTAGGCTAGGCTAGCCTAGGCTAGGCTACGCTAGGCTAGGCCAGGCTAGGCTAGGCCAGGCTAGGCTAGGCCAGGCTAGGTTAGGCTAGGCTAGGTTAGGCTAGGCTAGGTTAGGCTAGGCTAGGTTAGGCTAGGCTAGGTTAGGCTAGGCTAGGTTAGGCTAGGCTAGGTTAGGTTAGGTTAGGTTAGGTTAGGTTAGGTTAGGTTAGGTTAGGTTAGGTTAGGTTAGGTTAGGTTAGGTTAGGTTAGGTTAGGTTAGGTTAGGTTAGGTTAGGTTAGGTTAGGTTAGGTTAGGTTAGGTTAGGTTAGGTTAGGTTAGGTTAGGTTAGGTTAGGTTAGGTCAGGTTAGGTTAGGTTAGGTTAGGTTAGGTTAGGTTAGGTTAGGTTAGGTTAGGTTAGGTTAGGTTAGGTTAGGTTAGGTTAGGTTAGTTTAGGTCCGGTCAGGTCAGGTCAGGTCAGGTTAGGACAGATCAGGTGAGGTCATGTCAGGTCATGTCAAGTCAGATCATGTGAGGTCAGGTTAGGTCAGGTCAGGTTAGGTTAGTTTATCAGACAGTGTACAATCTGTAGTGTTGCAGATTTGGTGCTCTGACCACTTCTCAATCCATGTTGGAAATCTCCTATTAAGTTATTCGTATTATGGTGGTCGATTAATATTTCTAGCTTTATTTTTTCAATCAATTTACCAAAGACTGAGGTTAAGGCAACTGGTCTGTAGTTCTGTGGTTGTTTTCTTTCCTCTTTTTGATATAAAGGTTTAACTATACCAAGTTTGAATTTCATTGGAAGAACACCTCCTTCAACTACACAATTTATTAAATGGACTAATGGTATGGCTAACTCCACCTTGCATTTTTTTAGTAGAAAAGGACAATATTCATCCCATCCAGCAGGACTTTTATTTTTTAGGCTGTCAATTAGCTATGTTACATCGCTGATTTTTACTCTAGGTACCTTACAAGAGTCCCGTTTCTTTTCCTTGTTATATTTAAACTGCCTCTCCAGTTTCACACAAGTATTATTTTCAGTAATGACACATTAGTACAATTATGAGAGGATATATGCTTGTCAAAGTTAATATTATCACACAAATTTATAGTTTCTAAATTAGGAACACTGAGCGACATTGTTATCCTAAAAAATTAACAAACTTGACATTGCAGTGAGCAATTATTTCCATTTGCTTGCTCTGCAGGCATATCTAATTATAACTTCTGTGTTTCGTGTGTATGGCATCTGAGGTTATGTTAGGTCAGGTTATGTTATTTTATGTTAGGATAGGTCAGGTTAATTTTGGTCAGGTTATGTTATTTTATGTTAGGTTAGGTTAGGTTAGGTTAGGTTAGGTTAGGTTAGGTTAGGTTAGGTTAGGTTAGGTTAGGTTAGGTTAGGTTAGGTTAGGTTAGGTTAGGTTAGGTTAGGTTAGGTTAGGTTAGGTTAGGTTAGGTTAGGTTAGGTTAGGTTAGGTTAGGTTAGGTTAGGTTAGGTTAGGTTAGGTTAGGTTAGGTTAGGTTAGGTTAGGTTAGGTTAGGTTAGGTTAGGTTAGGTTAGGTTAGGTTAGGTTAGGTTAGGTTAGGTTAGGTTAGGTTAGGTTAGGTTAGGTTAGGTTAGGTTAGGTTAGGTTAGGTTAGGTTAGGTTAGGTTAGGTTAGGTTAGGTTAGGTTAGGTTAGGTTAGGTTAGGTTAGGTTAGGTTAGGTTAGGTTAGGTTAGGTTAGGTTAGGTTAGGTTAGGTTAGGTTAGGTTAGGTTAGGTTAGGTTAGGTTAGGTTAGGTTAGGTTAGGTTAGGTTAGGTTAGGTTAGGTTAGGTTAGGTTAGGTTAGGTTAGGTTAGGTTAGGTTAGGTTAGGTTAGGTTAGGTTAGGTTAGGTTAGGTTAGGTTAGGTTAGGTTAGGTTAGGTTAGGTTAGGTTAGGTTAGGTTAGGTTAGGTTAGGTTAGGTTAGGTTAGGTTAGGTTAGGTTAGGTTAGGTTAGGTTAGGTTAGGTTAGGTTAGGTTAGGTTAGGTTAGGTTAGGTTAGGTTAGGTTAGGTTAGGTTAGGTTAGGTTAGGTTAGGTTAGGTTAGGTTAGGTTAGGTTAGGTTAGGTTAGGTTAGGTTAGGTTAGGTTAGGTTAGGTTAGGTTAGGTTAGGTTAGGTTAGGTTAGGTTAGGTTAGGTTAGGTTAGGTTAGGTTAGGTTAGGTTAGGTTAGGTTAGGTTAGGTTAGGTTAGGTTAGGTTAGGTTAGGTTAGGTTAGGTTAGGTTAGGTTAGGTTAGGTTAGGTTAGGTTAGGTTAGGTTAGGTTAGGTTAGGTTAGGTTAGGTTAGGTTAGGTTAGGTTAGGTTAGGTTAGGTTAGGTTAGGTTAGGTTAGGTTAGGTTAGGTTAGGTTAGGTTAGGTTAGGTTAGGTTAGGTTAGGTTAGGTTAGGTTAGGTTAGGTTAGGTTAGGTTAGGTTAGGTTAGGTTAGGTTAGGTTAGGTTAGGTTAGGTTAGGTTAGGTTAGGTTAGGTTAGGTTAGGTTAGGTTAGGTTAGGTTAGGTTAGGTTAGGTTAGGTTAGGTTAGGTTAGGTTAGGTTAGGTTAGGTTAGGTTAGGTTAGGTTAGGTTAGGTTAGGTTAGGTTAGGTTAGGTTAGGTTAGGTTAGGTTAGGTTAGGTTAGGTTAGGTTAGGTTAGGTTAGGTTAGGTTAGGTTAGGTTAGGTTAGGTTAGGTTAGGTTAGGTTAGGTTAGGTTAGGTTAGGTTAGGTTAGGTTAGGTTAGGTTAGGTTAGGTTAGGTTAGGTTAGGTTAGGTTAGGTTAGGTTAGGTTAGGTTAGGTTAGGTTAGGTTAGGTTAGGTTAGGTTAGGTTAGGTTAGGTTAGGTTAGGTTAGGTTAGGTTAGGTTAGGTTAGGTTAGGTTAGGTTAGGTTAGGTTAGGTTAGGTTAGGTTAGGTTAGGTTAGGTTAGGTTAGGTTAGGTTAGGTTAGGTTAGGTTAGGTTAGGTTAGGTTAGGTTAGGTTAGGTTAGGTTAGGTTAGGTTAGGTTAGGTTAGGTTAGGTTAGGTTAGGTTAGGTTAGGTTAGGTTAGGTTAGGTTAGGTTAGGTTAGGTTAGGTTAGGTTAGGTTAGGTTAGGTTAGGTTAGGTTAGGTTAGGTTAGGTTAGGTTAGGTTAGGTTAGGTTAGGTTAGGTTAGGTTAGGTTAGGTTAGGTTAGGTTAGGTTAGGTTAGGTTAGGTTAGGTTAGGTTAGGTTAGGTTAGGTTAGGTTAGGTTAGGTTAGGTTAGGTTAGGTTAGGTTAGGTTAGGTTAGGTTAGGTTAGGTTAGGTTAGGTTAGGTTAGGTTAGGTTAGGTTAGGTTAGGTTAGGTTAGGTTAGGTTAGGTTAGGTTAGGTTAGGTTAGTTTAGGTTAGGTTAGGTTAGGTTAGTTTAGGTCCGGTCAGGTCAGGTCAGGTCAGGTTAGGACAGATCAGGTGAGGTCATGTCAGGTCATGTCAAGTCAGATCATGTGAGGTCAGGTTAGGTCAGGTCAGGTTAGGTTAGTTTATCAGACAGTGTACAATCTGTAGTGTTGCAGATTTGGTGCTCTGACCACTTCTCAATCCATGTTGGAAATCTCCTATTAAGTTATTCGTACTATGGTGGTCGATTAATATTTCTAGCTTTATTTTTTCAATCAATTTACCAAAGACTGAGGTTAAGGCACTTGGTCTGTAGTTCTGTGGTTGTTTTCTTTCCTCTTTTTGATATAAAGGTTTAACTATACCAAGTTTGAATTTCATTGGAAGAACACCTCCTTCAACTACACAATTTATTAAATGGACTAATGGTATGGCTAACTCCACCTTGCATTTTTTTAGTAGAAAAGGAGAATATTCATCCCATCCAGCAGGACTTTTATTTTTAGGCTGTCAATTAGCTATGTTACATCGCTGATTTTTACTCTAGGTACCTTACAAGAGTCCCGTTTCTTTTCCTTGTTATATTTAAACTGCCTCTCCAGTTTCACACAAGTATTATTTTCAGTAATGACACATTAGTACAATTATGAGAGGATATATGCTTGTCAAAGTTAATATTATCACACAAATTTATAGTTTCTAAATTAGGAACACTGAGCGACATTGTTATCCTAAAAAATTAACAAACTTGACATTGCAGTGAGCAATTATTTCCATTTGCTTGCTCTGCAGGCATATCTAATTATAACTTCTGTGTTTCGTGTGTATGGCATCTGAGGTTATGTTAGGTCAGGTTATGTTATTTTATGTTAGGATAGGTCAGGTTAATTTTGGTCAGGTGTGGTTAGGTTAGGTTAGGTTAGGTTAGGTTAGGTTAGCTTTGGTTAGGTTAGGTTAAGTTAGGTTAGGCTAGGCTAGGCTAGGCTAGGCTATGCTAGGTTCGGATAGGCTAGGCTAGGCTAGGATAAGCTAGGCTAGGCTAGGCTAGGCTACATTAGGCTAGGCTATTGTAGCCTAGGTTAGGTTAGGTTAGGTTAGGTTAGGTTAGGTTAGGTTAGGTTAGGTTAGGTTAGGTTAGGTTAGGTTAGGTTAGGTTAGGTTAGGTTAGGTTAGGTTAGGTTAGGTTAGGTTAGGTTAGGTTAGGTTAGGTTAGGTTAGGTTAGGTTAGGTTAGGTTAGGTTAGGTTAGGTTAGGTTAGGTTAGGTTAGGTTAGGTTAGGTTAGGTTAGGTTAGGTTAGGTTAGGTTAGGTTAGGTTAGGTTAGGTTAGGTTAGGTTAGGTTAGGTTAGGTTAGGTTAGGTTAGGTTAGGTTAGGTTAGGTTAGGTTAGGTTAGGTTAGGTTAGGTTAGGTTAGGTTAGGTTAGGTTAGGTTAGGTTAGGTTAGGTTAGGTTAGGTTAGGTTAGTTTAGGTCCGGTCAGGTCAGGTCAGGTCAGGTTAGGACAGATCAGGTGAGGTCATGTCAGGTCATGTCAAGTCAGATCATGTGAGGTCAGGTTAGGTCAGGTCAGGTTAGGTTAGTTTATCAGACAGTGTACAATCTGTAGTGTTGCAGATTTGGTGCTCTGACCACTTCTCAATCCATGTTGGAAATCTCCTATTAAGTTATTCGTATTATGGTTGTCGATTAATATTTCTAGCTTTATTTTTTCAATCAATTTACCAAAGACTGAGGTTAAGGCAACTGGTCTGTAGTTCTGTGGTTGTTTTCTTTCCTCTTTTTGATATAAAGGTTTAACTATACCAAGTTTGAATTTCATTGGAAGAACACCTCCTTCAACTACACAATTTATTAAATGGACTAATGGTATGGCTAACTCCACCTTGCATTTTTTTAGTAGAAAAGGACAATATTCATCCCATCCAGCAGGACTTTTATTTTTTAGGCTGTCAATTAGCTATGTTACATCGCTGATTTTTACTCTAGGTACCTTACAAGAGTTTACAAGAGTCCCGTTTCTTTTCCTTGTTATATTTAAACTGCCTCTCCAGTTTCACACAAGTATTATTTTCAGTAATGACACATTAGTACAATTATGAGAGGATATATGCTTGTCAAAGTTAATATTATCACACAAATTTATAGTTTCTAAATTAGGAACACTGAGCGACATTGTTATCCTAAAAAATTAACAAACTTGACATTGCAGTGAGCAATTATTTCCATTTGCTTGCTCTGCAGGCATATCTAATTATAACTTCTGTGTTTCGTGTGTATGGCATCTGAGGTTATGTTAGGTCAGGTTATGTTATTTTATGTTAGGATAGGTCAGGTTAATTTTGGTCAGGTTAGGTTAGGTTAGGTTAGGTTAGGTTAGGTTAGGTTAGGTTAGGTTAGGTTAGGTTAGGTTAGGTTAGGTTAGGTTAGGTTAGGTTAGGTTAGGTTAGGTTAGGTTAGGTTAGGTTAGGTTAGGTTAGGTTAGGTTAGGTTAGGTTAGGTTAGGTTAGGTTAGGTTAGGTTAGGTTAGGTTAGGTTAGGTTAGGTTAGGTTAGGTTAGGTTAGGTTAGGTTAGGTTAGGTTAGGTTAGGTTAGGTTAGGTTAGGTTAGGTTAGGTTAGGTTAGGTTAGGTTAGGTTAGGTTAGGTTAGGTTAGGTTAGGTTAGGTTAGGTTAGGTTAGGTTAGGTTAGGTTAGGTTAGGTTAGGTTAGGTTAGGTTAGGTTAGGTTAGGTTAGGTTAGGTTAGGTTAGGTTAGGTTAGGTTAGGTTAGGTTAGGTTAGGTTAGGTTAGGTTAGGTTAGGTTAGGTTAGGTTAGGTTAGGTTAGGTTAGGTTAGGTTAGGTTAGGTTAGGTTAGGTTAGGTTAGGTTAGGTTAGGTTAGGTTAGGTTAGGTTAGGTTAGGTTAGGTTAGGTTAGGTTAGGTTAGGTTAGGTTAGGTTAGGTTAGGTTAGGTTAGGTTAGGTTAGGTTAGGTTAGGTTAGGTTAGGTTAGGTTAGGTTAGGTTAGGTTAGGTTAGGTTAGGTTAGGTTAGGTTAGGTTAGGTTAGGTTAGGTTAGGTTAGGTTAGGTTAGGTTAGGTTAGGTTAGGTTAGGTTAGGTTAGGTTAGGTTAGGTTAGGTTAGGTTAGGTTAGGTTAGGTTAGGTTAGGTTAGGTTAGGTTAGGTTAGGTTAGGTTAGGTTAGGTTAGGTTAGGTTAGGTTAGGTTAGGTTAGGTTAGGTTAGGTTAGGTTAGGTTAGGTTAGGTTAGGTTAGGTTAGGTTAGGTTAGGTTAGGTTAGGTTAGGTTAGGTTAGGTTAGGTTAGGTTAGGTTAGGTTAGGTTAGGTTAGGTTAGGTTAGGTTAGGTTAGGTTAGGTTAGGTTAGGTTAGGTTAGGTTAGGTTAGGTTAGGTTAGGTTAGGTTAGGTTAGGTTAGGTTAGGTTAGGTTAGGTTAGGTTAGGTTAGGTTAGGTTAGGTTAGGTTAGGTTAGGTTAGGTTAGGTTAGGTTAGGTTAGGTTAGGTCAGGTTAGGTTAGGTCAGGTCAGGTCAGGTTAGGTCAGGTTAGGTTAGGTCAGGTTAGGTTAGGTTAGGTTAGGTTAGGTTAGGTTAGGTTAGGTTAGGTTAGGTTAGGTTAGGTTAGGTTAGGTTAGGTTAGGTTAGGTTAGGTTAGGTTAGGTTAGGTTAGGTTAGGTTAGGTTAGGTTAGGTTAGGTTAGGTTAGGTTAGGTTAGGTTAGGTTAGGTTAGGTTAGGTTAGGTTAGGTTAGGTTAGGTTAGGTTAGGTTAGGTTAGGTTAGGTTAGGTTAGGTTAGGTTAGGTTAGGTTACGTTAGGTTAGGTTAGGTTAGGTTAGGTTAGGTTTGATTAATTTAGGTTAGGTAAGCTTAGGTTAGGTTAGGTTAGATTAGGTTAGGTCAGGTTAGGCTAGGTTAGGTTAGTTTAGGTCCGGTCAGGTCAGGTCAGGTCCGGTTAGGACAGATCAGGTGAGGTCATGTCAGGTCATGTCAAGTCAGATCATGTGAGGTCAGGTTAGGTCAGGTCAGGTTAGGTTAGTTTATCAGACAGTGTACAATCTGTACTGTTGCAGATTTGGTGCTCCGACCACTTCTCAATCCATGTTGGAAATCTCCTATTAAGTTATTCGTATTATGGTGATCGATTAATATTTCTAGCTTTATTTTTTCAATCAATTTACCAAAGACTGAGGTTAAGGCAACTGGTCTGTAGTTCTATGGTTGTTTTCTTTCCTCTTTTTGATATAAAGGTTTAACTATACCAAGTTTGAATTTCATTGGAAGAACACCTCCTTCAACTACACAATTTATTAAATGGACTAATGGTATGGCTAACTCCCCCTTGCATTTTTTTAGTAGAAAAGGACAATATTCATCCCATCCAGCAGAATTTTATTTTTTAGGCTGTCAATTACCTATGTTACATCGCTGATTTTTACTCTAGGTACCTTACAAGAGTCCCGTTTCTTTTACTTGTTATATTTAAACTGCCTCTCCAGTTTCACACAAGTATTATTTTCAGTAATGACACATTAGTACAATTATGAGAGGATATATCCTTGTCAAGGTTAATATTATCACACAAATTTATAGTTTCTAAATTAGGAATACTGAGCGACATTGTTATCCTAAAAAATTAACAAACTTGACATTGCAGTGAGCAATTATTTCCATTTGCTTGCTCTGCAGGCATATCTAATTATAACTTCTGTGTTTCGTGTGTATGGCATCTGAGGTTATGTTAGGTCAGGTTATGTTATTTCATGTTAGGATACGTCAGGTTAATTTTGGTCAGGTGTGGTTAGGTTAGGTTAGGTTAGGTTAGGTTAGGTTAGGTTAGCTTTGGTTAGGTTAGGTTAAGTTAGGTTAGATTAGGCTAGGCTAGGCTAGGCTATGCTAGGTTCGGATATGCTAGGCTAGGCTAGGATAAGATAGGCTAGGCTAGGCTAGGCTAGGCTAGGCTACATTAGGCTAGGCTATTCTAGCCTAGGTTAGGTTAGGTTAGGTTAGGTTAGGTTAGGTTAGGTTAGGTTAGGTTAGGTTAGGTTAGGTTAGGTTAGGTTAGGTTAGGTTAGGTTAGGTTAGGTTAGGTTAGGTTAGGTTAGGTTAGGTTAGGTTAGGTTAAGTTAGGTTAGGTTAGGTTAGGTTAGGTTAGGTTAGGTTAGGTTAGGTTAGGTTAGGTTAGGTTAGGTTAGGTTAGGTTAGGTTAGGTTAGGTTAGGTTAGGTTAGGTTAGGTTAGGTTAGGTTAGGTTAGGTTAGGTTAGGTTAGGTTTGATTAATTTAGGTTAGGTAAGCTTAGGTTACGTTCGGTTAGGTTAGGTTAGGTTAGGTCACGTTAGTCTAGGTTAGGTTAGTTTAGGTCCGGTCAGGTCAGGTCAGGTCAGGTTAGGACAGATCAGGTGAGGTCATGTCAGGTCATGTCAAGTCAGATCATGTGAGGTCAGGTTAGGTCAGGTCAGGTTAGGTTAGTTTATCAGACAGTGTACAATCTGTACTGTTGCAGATTTGGTGCTCCGACCACTTCTCAATCCATGTTGGAAATCTCCTATTAAGTTATTCGTATTATGGTGGTCGATTAATATTTCTAGCTTTATTTTTTTCAATCAATTTACCAAAGACTGAGGTTAAGGCAACTGGTCTGTAGTTCTGTGGTTGTTTTCTTTCCTCTTTTTGATATAAAGGTTTAACTACACCAAGTTTGAATTTCATTGGAAGAACACCTCCTTCAACTACACAAGTTATTAAATGGACTAATGGTATGGCTAACTCCCCCTTGCATTTTTTTAGTAGAAAAGGAGAATATTCATCCCATCCAGCAGAACTTTTATTTGTTAGGCTGTCAATTAGCTATGTTACATCCCTGATTTTTACTCTAGGTACCTTACAAGAGTCCCGTTTCTTTTACTTGTTATATTTAAACTGCCTCTCCAGTTTCACACAAGTATTATTTTCAGTAATGACACATTAGTACAATTATGAGAGGATATATCCTTGTCAAGGTTAATATTATCACACAAATTTATAGTTTCTAAATTAGGAATACTGAGCGACATTGTTATCCTAAAAAATTAACAAACTTGACATTGCAGTGAGCAATTATTTCCATTTGCTTGCTCTGCAGGCATATCTAATTATAACTTCTGTGTTTCGTGTGTATGGCATCTGAGGTTATGTTAGGTCAGGTTATGTTATTTCATGTTAGGATACGTCAGGTTAATTTTGGTCAGGTGTGGTTAGGTTAGGTTAGGTTAGGTTAGGTTAGGTTAGGTTAGCTTTGGTTAGGTTAGGTTAAGTTAGGTTAGATTAGGCTAGGCTAGGCTAGGCTATGCTAGGTTCGGATATGCTAGGCTAGGCTAGGATAAGATAGGCTAGGCTAGGCTAGGCTAGGCTAGGCTACATTAGGCTAGGCTATTCTAGCCTAGGTTAGGTTAGGTTAGGTTAGGTTAGGTTAGGTTAGGTTAGGTTAGGTTAGGTTAGGTTAGGTTAGGTTAGGTTAGGTTAGGTTAGGTTAGGTTAGGTTAGGTTAGGTTAGGTTAGGTTAGGTTAGGTTAGGTTAGGTTAGGTTAGGTTAGGTTAGGTTAGGTTAGGTTAGGTTAGGTTAGGTTAGGTTAGGTTAGGTTAGGTTAGGTTAGGTTAGGTTAGGTTAGGTTAGGTTAGGTTAGGTTAGGTTAGGTTAGGTTAGGTTAGGTTAGGTTAGGTTAGGTTAGGTTAGGTTAGGTTAGGTTAATTTAGGTTAGGTAAGCTTAGGTTACGTTCGGTTAGGTTAGGTTAGGTTAGGTCACGTTAGTCTAGGTTAGGTTAGTTTAGGTCCGGTCAGGTCAGGTCAGGTCAGGTTAGGACAGATCAGGTGAGGTCATGTCAGGTCATGTCAAGTCAGATCATGTGAGGTCAGGTTAGGTCAGGTCAGGTTAGGTTAGTTTATCAGACAGTGTACAATCTGTACTGTTGCAGATTTGGTGCTCCGACCACTTCTCAATCCATGTTGGAAATCTCCTATTAAGTTATTCGTATTATGGTGGTCGGTTAATATTTCTAGCTTTATTTTTTTCAATCAATTTACCAAAGACTGAGGTTAAGGCAACTGGTCTGTAGTTCTGTGGTTGTTTTCTTTCCTCTTTTTGATATAAAGGTTTAACTACACCAAGTTTGAATTTCATTGGAAGAACACCTCCTTCAACTACACAAGTTATTAAATGGACTAATGGTATGGCTAACTCCCCCTTGCATTTTTTTAGTAGAAAAGGAGAATATTCATCCCATCCAGCAGAACTTTTATTTGTTAGGCTGTCAATTAGCTATGTTACATCCCTGATTTTTACTCTAGGTACCTTACAAGAGTCCCGTTTCTTTTCCTTGTTATATTCAAACTGCCTCTCCAGTTTCACACAAGTATTATTTTCAGTAATGACACATTAGTACAATTATGAGAGGATATATCCTTGTCAAAGTTAATATTATCACACAAATTTATAGTTTCTAAATTAGGAACACTGAGCGACATTGTTATCCTAAAAAATTAACCAACTTGACATTGCAGTGAGCAATTATTTCCATTTGCTTGCTCTGCAGGCATATCTAATTATAACTTCTGTGTTTCGTGTGAATGGCATCTGAGGTTATGTTAGGTCAGGTTATGTTATTTCATGTTAGGATAGGTCAGGTTAATTTTGGTTAGGTTAGGTTAGGTTAGGTTAGGTTAGGATAGGTTAGGTTAGGTTAGGTTAGGTTAGGTTAGGTTAGGTTAGGTTAGGTTAGGTTAGGTTAGGTTAGGTTAGGTTAGGTTAGGTTAGGTTAGGTTAGGTTAGGTTAGGTTAGGTTAGGTTAGGTTAGGTTAGGTTGGGTTGGGTTAGGTTGGGTTGGGTTAGGTTAGGTTAGGTTAGGTTAGGTTAGGTTAGGTTAGGTTAGGTTAGGTTAGGTTAGGTTAGGTTAGGTTAGGTTAGGTTAGGTTAGGTTAGGTTAGGTTAGGTTAGGTTAGGTTAGGTTAGGTTAGGTTAGGTTAGGTTAGGTTAGGTTAGGTTAGGTTAGGTTAGGTTAGGTTAGGTTAGGTTAGGTTAGGTTAGGTTAGGTTACGTTAGGTTAGGTTATTTTAGGTTAGGTTAGGTTAGGTTAGGTTAGGTTAGGTTAAGTTAGGTTAGGTTAGGTTAGGTTATGTTAGGTTAGGTTAGGTTTGATTAATTTAGGTTAGGTAAGCTTAGGTTACGTTAGGTTAGGTTAGGTTAGGTTAGGTCAGGTTAGGCTAGGTTAGGTTAGTTTAGGTCCGGTCAGGTCAGGTCAGGTCACGTTAGGACCGATCAGGTGAGGTCATGTCAGGTCATGTCAAGTCAGATCATGTGAGGTCAGGTTAGGTCAGGTCAGGTTAGGTTAGTTTATCAGACAGTGTACAATCTGTACTGTTGCAGATTTGGTGCTCCGACCACTTCTCAATCCATGTTGGAAATCTCCTATTAAGTTATTCGTATTATGGTGGTCGATTAATATTTCTAGCTTTATTTTTTCAATCAATTTACCAAAGACTGAGGTTAAGGCAACTGGTCTGTAGTTCTGTGGTTGTTTTCTTTCCTCTTTTTGATATAAAGGTTTAACTATACCAAGTTTGAATTTCATTGGAAGAACAGCTCCTTCAACTACACAATTTATTAAATGGACTAATGGTATGGCTAACTCCACCTTGCATTTTTTTAGTAGAAAAGGACAATATTCATCCCATCCAGCAGGACTTTTATTTTTTAGGCTGTCAATTAGCTATGTTACATCGCTGATTTTTACTCTAGGTACCTTACAAGAGTCCCGTTTCTTTTCCTTGTTATATTTAAACTGCCTCTCCAGTTTCACACAAGTATTATTTTCAGTAATGACACATTAGTACAATTATGAGAGGATATATCCTTGTCAAAGTTAATATTATCACACAAATTTATAGTTTCTAAATTAGGAACACTGAGCGACATTGTTATCCTAAAAAATTAACAAACTTGACATTGCAGTGAGCAATTATTTCCATTTGCTTGCTCTGCAGGCATATCTAATTATAACTTCTGTGTTTCGTGTGTATGGCATCTGAGTTTATGTTAGGTCAGGTTATGTTATTTCATGTTAGGATAGGTCAGGTTAATTTTGGTTAGGTTAGGTTAGGTTAGGTTAGGTTAGGTTAGGTTAGGTTAGGTTAGGTTAGGTTAGGTTAGGTTAGGTTAGGTTAGGTTAGGTTAGGTTAGGTTAGGTTAGGTTAGGTTAGGTTAGGTTAGGTTAGGTTAGGTTAGGTTAGGTTAGGTTAGGTTAGCTTAGGTTAGGTTTGATTAATTTAGCTTAGGTTAGGTTAGGTTAGGTTAGGTTAGGTTAGGTTAGGTTAGGTTAGGTTAGGTTAGGTTAGGTTAGGTTAGGTTAGGTTAGGTTAGGTTAGGTTAGGTTAGGTTAGGTTAGGTTAGGTTAGGTTAGGTTAGGTTAGGTTAGGTTAGGTTAGGTTAGGTTAGGTTAGGTTTGGTTAGGTTAGGTTAGGTTTGGTTAGGTTAGGTTAGGTTAGGTTAGGTTACATTAGGTTAGGATAGGTTAGGTTTGATTAATTTAGGTTAGGTAAGCTTAGGTTAGGTTAGGTTAGGTTAGGTTAGGTTAGGTTAGGTTAGGTTAGGTTAGGTTAGGTTAGGTTAGGTTAGGTTAGGTTAGGTTAGGTTAGGTTAGGTTAGGTTAGGTTAGGTTTGATTAATTTAGGTTAGGTAAGCTTAGGTTAGGTTAGGTTAGGTTAGGTTAGGTTAGGTTAGGTTAGGTTAGGTTAGGTTAGGTTAGGTTAGGTTAGGTTAGGTTAGGTTAGGTGAGGTTAGGTTAGGTTAGGTTAGGTTAGGTTAGGTTAGGTTAGGTTAGGTTAGGTTAGGTTAGGTTAGGTTAGGTTAGGTTAGGTTAGGTTAGGTTAGGTTAGGTTAGGTTAGGTTAAGTTAGGTTTGGTTAGGTTAGGTTAGGTTAGGTTAGGTTACATTAGGTTAGGTTAGGTTAGGTTTGATTAATTTAGGTTAGGTAAGCTTAGGTTAGGTTAGGTTAGGTTAGGTTAGGTTAGGTCAGGTTAGGCTAGGTTAGGTTAGTTTAGGTCCGGTCAGGTCAGGTCAGGTCAGGTTAGGACAGATCAGGTGAGGTCATGTCAGGTCATGTCAAGTCAGATCATGTGAGGTCAGGTTAGGTCAGGTCAGGTTAGGTTATTTTATCAGACAGTGTACAATCTGTACTGTTGCAGATTTGGTGCTCCGACCACTTCTCAATCCTTGTTGGAGATCTCCTATTAAGTTATTCGTATTATGGTGGTCGATTAATATTTCTAGCTTTATTTTTTCATTCAATTTACCAAAAATTGAGGTTAAGGCAACTGGTCTGTAGTTCTGTGGTTGTTTTCTTTCCTCTTTTTGATATAAAGGTTTAACTATACCAAGTTTGAATTTCATTGGAAGAACAACTCGTTCAACTACACAATTTATTAAATGGACTAATGGTATGGGTAACTCCCCCTTGCATTTTTTTAGTAGAAAAGGAGAATATTCATCCCATCCAGCAGAACTTTTATTTTTTAGGATGTCAATTAGCTATGTTACATCCCTGATTTTTACTCTAGGTACCTTACAAGAGTCCCGTTTCTTTTCCTTGTTATATTCAAACTGCCTCTCCAGTTTCACACAAGTATTATTTTCAGTAATGACACATTAGTACAATTATGAGAGGATATATCCTTGTCAAAGTTAATATTATCACACAAATTTATAGTTTCTAAATTAGGAACACTGAGCGACATTGTTATCCTAAAAAATTAACAAACTTGACATTGCAGTGAGCAATTATTTCCATTTGCTTGCTCTGCAGGCATATCTAATTATAACTTCTGTGTTTCGTGTGTATGGCATCTGAGTTTATGTTAGGTCAGGTTATGTTATTTCATGTTAGGATAGGTCAGGTTAATTTTGGATAGGTTAGGTTAGGTTAGGTTAGGTTAGGTTAGGTTAGGTTAGGTTAGATTAGGTTAGGTTAGGTTAGGTTAGGTTAGGTTAGGTTAGGTTAGGTTAGGTTAGGTTAGGTTAGGTTAGGTTAGGTTAGGTTAGGTTAGGTTAGGTTAGGTTAGGTTAGGTTAGGTTAGGTTAGCTTAGGTTAGGTTTGATTAATTTAGGTTAGGTAAGCTTAGGTTAGGTTAGGTTAGGTTAGGTTAGGTTAGGTTAGGTTAGGTTAGGTTAGGTTACATTAGGTTAGGTTAGGTTAGGTTTGATTAATTTAGGTTAGGTAAGCTTAGGTTAGGTTAGGTTAGGTTAGGTTAGGTTAGGTTAGGTTAGGTTAGGTTAGGTTAGGTTAGGTTAGGTTAGGTTAGGTTAGGTTAGGTTAGGTTAGGTTAGGTTAGGTTAGGTTAGGTTAGGTTAGGTTAGGTTAGGTTAGGTTAGGTTAGCTTAGGTTAGGTTTGATTAATTTAGGTTAGGTAAGCTTAGGTTAGGTTAGGTTAGGTTAGGTTAGGTTAGGTTAGGTTAGGTTAGGTTAGGTTAGGTTAGTTTAGGTTAGGTTAGGTTAGGTTAGGTTAGGTTAGGTTAGGTTAGGTTAGGTTAGGTTAGGTTAGGTGAGGTTAGGTTAGGTTAGGTTAGGTTAGGTTAGGTTAGGTTAGGTTTGGTTAGGTTAGGTTAGGTTAGGTTAGGTTACATTAGGTTAGGTTAGGTTAGGTTTGATTAATTTAGGTTCAGGTTTAGGTTTAGGTTTAGGTTTAGGTTTAGGTTTAGGTTTAGGTTTAGGTTTAGGTTTAGGTTTAGGTTTAGGTTTAGTTTTAGGTTTAGGTTTAGGTTTAGGTTTAGGTTTAGGTTTAGATTTAGGTTTAGGTTTAGGTTTAGGTTTAGGTTTAGTTTTAGGTTTAGGTTTAGGTTTAGGTTTAGGGTTAGGTTTAGGTTTAGGTTTAGGTTTAGGTTTGGGTTTGGGTTTAGGTTTAGGTTTAGGTTTGGGTTTGGGTTTAGGTTTAGGTTTAGGTTTAGGTTTAGGTTTAGGTTTAGGTTTAGGTTTAGGTTTAGGTTTAGGTTTAGGTTTAGGTTAGGTTAGGTTAGGTTAGGTTAGGTTAGGTTAGGTTAGGTTAGGTTAGGTTAGGTTAGGTTAGGTTAGGTTAGGTTAGGTTAGGTTAGGTTAGGTTAGGTTAGGTTAGGTTAGGTTAGGTTAGGTTAGGTTAGGTTAGGTTAGGTTAGGTTGGGTTAGGTTAGGTTAGGTTAGGTTAGGTTAGGTTAGGGTAGGTTAGGTTAGGTTAATTTAGGTTAGGTTTAATTAATTTAGGTTAGGTAAGCTTAGGTTACGTTAGGTTAGGTTAGGTTAGGTTAGGTCAGGTTAGGCTAGGTTAGGTTAGTTTAGGTCCGGTCAGGTCAGGTCAGGTCAGGTTAGGACAGATCAGGTGAGGTCATGTCAGGTCATGTCAAGTCAGATCATGTGAGGTCAGGTTAGGTCAGGTCAGGTTAGGTTAGTTTATCAGACAGTGTACAATCTGTACTGTTGCAGATTTGGTGCTCCGACCACTTCTCAATCCATGTTGGAAATCCCCTATTAAGTTATTCGTATTATGGTGGTCGATTAATATTTCTAGCTTTATTTTTTCAATCAATTTACCAAAGACTGAGGTTAAGGCAACTGGTCTGTAGTTCTGTGGTTGTTTTCTTTCCTCTTTTTGATATAAAGGTTTAACTATACCAAGTTTGAATTTCATTGGAAGAACACCTCCTTCAACTACACAATTTATTAAATGGACTAATGGTATGGGTAACTCCCCCTTGCATTTTTTTAGTAGAAAAGGAGAATATTCATCCCATCCAGCAGAACTTTTATTTTTTAGGCTGTCAATTAGCTATGTTACATCCCTGATTTTTACTCTAGGTACCTTACAAGAGTCCCGTTTCTTTTCCTTCTTATATTCAAACTGCCTCTCCAGTTTCACACAAGTATTATTTTCAGTAATGACACATTAGTACAATTATGAGAGGACATATCCTTGTCAAAGTTAATATTATCACACAAATTTATAGTTTCTAAATTAGGAACACTGAGCGACATTGTTATCCTAAAAAATTAACAAACTTGACATTGCAGTGGGCAATTATTTCCATTTGCTTGCTCTGCAGGCATATCTAATTATAACTTCTGTGTTTCGTGTGTATGGCATCTGAGGTTATGTTAGGTCAGATTATGTTATTTCATGTTAGGATAGGTCAGGTTAATTTTGGTCAGGTGTGGTTAGGTTAGGTTAGGTTAGGTTAGGTTAGGTTAGGTTAGGTTAGGTTAGGTTAGGTTAGGTTAGCTTTGGTTAGGTTAGGTTAAGTTAGGTTAGGCTAGGCTAGGCTAGGCTAGGCTACGCTAGGTTCTGATAGGCTAGGCTAGGCTAGGATAAGCTAGGCTAGGCTAGGCTAGGCTAGGCTAGGCTACATTAGGCTAGGCTATTCTAGCCTAGGTTAGGTTAGGTTAGGTTAGGTTAGGTTAGGTTAGGTTAGGTTAGGTTAGGTTAGGTCAGGTTAGGTTAGGTCAGGTTAGGTTAGGTTAGGTCAGGTTAGGTCAGGTCAGTTCAGGTCAGGTCAGGTTAGGTTAGGTTAGGTTAGGTTAGGTTAGGTTAGGTTAGGTAGGTTAGATTAGGTTAGGTTAGGTTAGGTTAGGTTAGGTTAGGTTAGGTTAGGTTAGGTTAGGTTAGGTTAGGTTAGGTTAGGTTAGGTTAGGTTTGGTTAGGTTAGGTTAGGTTAGGTTAGGTTAGTTTAGGTTAGGTTAGGTTAGGTTAGGTTAGGTTAGGTTAGGTTAGGTTAGGTTAGGTTAGGTTAGGTTAGGTTAGGTTAGGTTAGGTTAGGTTAGGTTAGGTTAGGTTAGGTTAGGTTAGGTTAGGTTAGGTTAGGTTAGGTTAGGTCAGGTTAGGTTAGGTCAGGTTAGGTTAGGTTAGGTCAGGTTTGGTCAGGTCAGGTCAGGTCAGGTCAGGTTAGGTTAGGTTAGGTTAGGTTAGGTTAGGTTAGGTTAGGTTAGGTTAGGTTAGGTTAGGTTAGGTTAGGTTAGGTTAGGTTAGGTTAGGTTAGGTTAGGTTAGGTTAGGTTACGTTAGGTTAGGTTAGGTTAGGTTAGGTTAGGTTAGGTTAGGTTAGGTTAGGTTAGGTTAGGTTAGGTTAGGTTAGGTTAGGTTAGGTTAGGTTAGGTTAGGTTAGGTTAGGTTAGGTTAGGTTAGGTTAGGTTAGGTTAGGTTAGGTTAGGTTAGGTTAGGTTAGGTTAGGTTACGTTAGGCTAGGTTAGGTTACGTTAGGTTTGATTAATTTAGGTTAGGTAAGCTTAGGTTAGGTTAGGTTAGGTTAGGTTAGGTTAGGTTAGGTTAGGTTAGGTTAGTTTAGGTTAGGTTAGGTTAGGTTAGGTTAGGTTAGGTTAGGTTAGGTTAGGTTAGGTTAGGTTAGGTTAGGTTAGGTTTAGGTTTAGGTTTATGTTAGGTTAGGTTAGGTTAGGTTAGGTTAGGTTAGGTTAGGTTAGGTTAGGTTAGGTTAGGTAAGCTTAGGTTAGGTTAGGTTCGGTTAGGTTAGGTCAGGTAAGGCTAGGTTAGGTTAGTTTAGGTCCGGTCAGGTCAGGTCAGGTCAGGTTAGGACAGATCAGGTGAGGTCATGTCTGGTCATGTCAAGTCAGATCATGTGAGGTCAGGTTAGGTCAGGTTAGGTTAGGTTATTTGATCATACAGTGTACAATCTGTACTGTTGCAGATTTGGTGCTCCGACCACTTCTCAATCCTTATTGGAAATCTCCTATTAAGTTACTCGTATTATGGTGGTCGATTAATATTTCTAGCTTTATTTTTTCATTCAATTTACCAAAGACTGAGGTTAAGGCAACTGGTCTGTAGTTCTGTGGTTGTTTTCTTTCCTCTTTTTGATGTAAAGGTTTAACTATACCAAGTTTGAATTTCATTGGAAGAACACCTCCTTCAACCACACAACTTATTAAATGGACTAATGGTATGGGTAACTCCCCCTTGCATTTTTTTAGTAGAAAAGGAGAATAT